>NW_008246073.1:815062-842839 GCF_000281045.1 Saprolegnia diclina VS20
AACAGTTGATGACCCATCTACTGGTAAAACAAGAGCGTCCCTGAGATCTCCTATGCGGTAGATCTCTCGGTTATGCTAGACCGCCTGATTTGTCAAACCCGTCGGTGCCGAGTACAGACGCATAATGGTGGTGCTTGATGGAGGCCCCAAAGTAAAAAGCTCGGTCGGTAGAAGTGCTTGCTATCATTGAGCCCCACGAATGTCCAGGAGGAGCCACGGCAAGAACGTGTAGCTCGCGTCACTCTATCACAAAGCTTGGATGATACATAATCGTGGACTACAAAAGCTACCTGAGCCGTCAGAGACGCAATGACCCCGACCTTGACATGAGCCACGAAGACATCCGGCAACGCCGACCCACCACCGTCCGACTATCATGTTCCATGAGTGGTTGGAAGGGTGGATGCGCATATTTAAACCAGGATTGTTGTTGCCAATGCGCGTGCCGAGATCTAGTGTGCACCAGCTTGTGCACGTTTGTCATGGACACGGCTTCTCGCACGGAGGCTCTGCTCATCGACATGTAAGTGTCCGAGTGCTCAAGATTTACTTCTATACATCGGAAAGAAGTTGTGTGTGCGGTTTCCGTTTACATAGCGTCGTCGCGTACTCTTCACGACGTAGTGGCCTTTCGCTGTCGTCCTTTTGCGTCTTCGAGCCTACGGAAGTTGTTCAATTGTCAGTCTTAATTGTGCCATCGCATCAAGTAGTACCGCGTTTGGCCACCTTGACACTGAACCTGTTCTGGAGTGCGAAGAGGGTTCACTGCCTCTTGTTGCCTGCATCACGTTTACTACCCGCTTGGCCTCCATCCTTGGTCTGGTGGGGTGGGGTACCTTCGAAATGGGGCGAATGCACCATAAATGTTGCAATCTAAAATTTTATGGACACGGCGTGAGAGAAAAGAGAAGGAAGGAAACAGGTGCAGCCGCTGGGAAACCGGGCACTCGTTGTATGTTTAAGCTGCTACACACCAGCACTGCGCTCTCGTGGCTGGTAGCACGACAAGGGCCTTATCCATAAATTAGACTTCAAATTTGTATTAACCAAGTAATTGCAACCCGACAAACTCTAGACCTACCCCTCTGAGCCTTTTTTTACCAATCAGATGGCTAAGAAATGATATAATCAATATGACTGGCGGAGACTTCTGGTTTCTGCACATTCATTGGACGCGACTTCTAATTTCCTGGCGAGAGTCTCAGTGCCTCAGAGCCACACAGAGATGGAAGAGCGCACGCGCAACGTCCGAGCGCGAGTCCGAGCGGATCGACCGGGCCCGAAGACTCGGGTCGTAGCACCGAATGGAGTTCCGGTCTGCATCCTCTGCGGCATCCGCCGGCAGCACACGGTGCACTGCCCGTACGCCCCGCGATCGCCGTCGTCTCGCATCCAAGTCGCACCTCTTTCGGCGGCATCCGCGACGCCTTGACGACGATGCAAACGGCGCGCAAGGGCTTTTCATCCACTGTCAGCTCCCAACCGGCTGCGCTTGATACTGCTGCTGTACAGCGCGCTCAGCGTCTACCAGACCAAGGCTCTGTGGACGTGTGTCTCTGCGATGTGGCTCACATGCAGTCAAGTCAACTCATCGACGTTGAAGTAAACCGCGCGACTACTTGCAACACACAAGTACGTCCCCCGACGACTCGGTGCAAGAAGCGCAAGCGCGATGACAAGAACATGCCCCGGCGTCAAGTCACCCTCAACAACTCGACAAGTTGGCCGCCACGTGCGAAGTCGGCCTCTACACGCGGTACCGATTGGACCGAGCGTGCAAGAAGGCATGCGACGGGACGTGTCCTCTTCTTGTCGTCGCGAAGGTAGGCAAGCAATCATACCCGCCGTGTGCGAGAAGATGTGGTTGGCGGCAGGATCGAGATGCACAACGCCTGCAAAGCACATTATAAGCTACCATAGTCATATATCGTATTCATCAGTCAATATATAAAGCTTTGCACAATCATCATGCAAGATTCGAGCACAGGTTGGTCGGAACTGATGACTGCGACGCGCTGAGCACGTGAGCAAGAGCCGCGGCGCGCTTCCCGGCTGGACACGTTGCCTGCGTCATGCGTCACACTATTAAGGTTCCACCAATAGAAAGCAGCGATTTATGGCCCATATATGTCCCTCTCGCCCAATCAGATGATGCGACTTCTGTTTGGATGCAACACGTATGGAAGGTTCGCCCGAAATGGCCCACTTGCCCGGCCACTCACACTATTTGTTATAATTACATCCAATAGTATGAGTTGCTAAACGTGTCTGGACACTATTTAGTGCTAGAGCAACCGTGCTGGGCTGCAGGAATTACTATGATTCCGTCCAATCAGCTTCGGGCGTCCCACTGGCAGTGGCACCATCGCGATTCAAGCTCCATTTCATCGCACATACAAAATTCAAGTGTACCTTTTGACTCCAAAAGGCATGACTTGCAATTTGTATACCCACCCACCTTGGGCAGCTCTTTTTGGCAATCAGCCAATGCCTATTCTCGAAATATCGAGCAGCCAATGCCTGGTCTCCTTTGACGCAGATCAATCGATGACGCGCAAGCAATATGCATGGTGCTGCCTTCGTCAAAGACATCACTAGCATAAGATAATATCGAATGGCTTGGGGACCAAGTGATAATATCGGGACCAATTGATAATATATCGCCAAAATGGGGACCAAGTGAAAAATACTCCAATAATAACAACGTATCAAGTGCGCGGGACGAGGTAGTGCTCACAGATCATTTCTCATTTTGACTTTGTTTGCACAGTCACTTGGAACAACGCGATGGGTCTTTCCGCGCACCTCGAAATTACACCAAGCATGGCGGCTTGCCTCGACATGTGGCTCCAGGACGAAGCATTTGGCACCTCCAACAAGACTACGGTCATCTGCACGCTCCACGATGCTGCGCGAACGATCGAGAAGCAGCTCGATGCTGTGGCGGATTGCAGTAATGATGGAACTGCTCTCGTGGACTTGCTCCTGCTTGCGTTGCGCATCGACGCCAATTTCAACTCGGCAACGGTCGTCGCATGCTTTCGCGACCTCCGGACGCTTCGCGCCTTTCGCCGCCTCGACATGGACAACGATATGAAGGCCATGGCGCAACTCGACGACATCCTTCGGCAAGGAATCCCGGACGACGTGCGCCGCTCGACGATTGAAGCGCCGGTTCGATCATCGTTGGCCCGCGCTACCACGTATTTGGCCCTTCTGACGTCTCTGGACGATCCAAAGCATTGGACGACGCCAAGCATTGATGCGCCCGACGTGCCCATCGCCATCGTAATTGTTCAGTACGCGTTCAACGACGCAAAGCAGCCTGACGCGACTCGAATGACCACAGTGCTCGGTGACCTTTTGGTCAAGAACCTCGCGCCCGCAGAGAGCCCGCTGCAGGCAAAGCTATGGGCCGTTGCAAAGAAGCACGGATGCAACCATCGCGGTTTCCCTTTCGAGCTCACGTCAACCAAAGTACAGTCGCTCATCATTGCGATGAAGAAGGAGCTCCAGCCAGACGCGAAAGCGATCAGCAGCGAGGTGTCGCTGGCGCCTGTCAATGCAAGCCCGCTGGCGGGTCATGAATTGATTCCTACCGATGGGCGCCCGATGAGTTTTCTTCGCACCGTGAGTCCGGCCCCAAGCAAGGACTCTCATTTCGGTGATCTCGTTTTGCACGTCCTCAAGCACGGCCTGAGCTTCAAGGATGAGCTTTACACTAAAAAAGACCAGGCATCAAGTAGCACCACGTCACCCGTCGTGTACGACGCGCTCTTGAGCTCGATGGCCTCGTTGACACCCGCCGCTCGGGCAGAAGTCATCCGTCACTTGGTCGACCGATGCTGCCTCGCGCCGCTCGTAGTACCCATGAACGACGCGGGTTTCGACATGTTTACGGCTGAGTTTGGTCTCGTCGAGACTTCAGTCAACGGCAAGCTGGCATCACTCATCCGGGACACGTCCTGCACGCGCGTGGCCGTCGTTTCGGAGCGGCCAACGAAAAACAGCACCACAAGCGACTGGATCAAGAACATCTTTCATGCCGAATCGCTGCACTGCTGTGACCGTCTGCTTACCAAGACCGTGACGAAACGTCCGTGCGTCGCAGAGCTCGGCTGGGGCTTTGTCGTCGAAGGAAACGAGATGACGCCAGTCATGGTGCTGCACATCATTGGCGACTACATGCTCTTGGAGTCGTTCATTACGCAGTTTGCCGACATCTTGATTGTCGACGCGGGGTACAAGCCGGTGCGAACGACGCTGCCTCATGGCCTCGTTATCCAGTGGCGCGCCCCCAAGCAATCCGAAAACGACGAAAGCGACGAGGACGCCAAGACGGACGAGACCTCCGACAGCAATGGAGCTGTCACCGCCGTCGCGTTGATATGTGATATGGGATCGTCGCGCGAAGAAATTGCACAAAGAATTGTCAACGTCTTGCCTTCCAAGCCGCGCGTGCCTGTCGAGTGCCTGCGCGTACCCGACATTGTCAAGCCCACCACGCGTTTTTCGAGCCAGATCGTCACCGCCGTGGCCAAGACGAACTTTGCCACGCTTCGCAGCAAGGATCTCAAACTGCAAATGGCCTTCAAGAACGAGTCCTCTCACTCGCTGCACTTTCAGCGCCAACAGAGCGAGCGGGAGCGCAAAAATATTCAAATCGACATTGATATGCTCCAGCAAGCTTGTCGGGACAATGCCGAGTGCGTCCTTCAGTATCCGCTCTTCCAGATCTTTGTCGCCATGCTCAAGCTGCCGTCGGCTGCGAGCCGCGAAATGTGCATTCTTGACTTTGAGCGCCAAATCGCCACGGCCAGCGCCGTTATCTCGGACGTGGCACACACAAAGTACATTTCTGCGGTTGCTGCTGCATCCCAAAGTGGTGACGCTTCGGCGACTCAATCGTCCCTCAAAGAATGGGACAACGCGGTCACGGGGATGGAGCACTTGTGGCGCGAGCTCTCCCTCGTGTACCGATCGGACCCGACCAAGTACAGCGACTTGCCGGACCTCGCCGTGACGCACCTCCTCGACGGATTCCCGCTCGAGTACATGAACGGCGATGCTGGCATGGTCAACAAAACGTGGGTTCGCGCCATCTTGCGGCAGCTTGGCAAGAAGCTGGGCGACGATGCGCGCATCTTTGTACTCTCGGTCGCGGGTGTTCAATCGTCGGGCAAGTCGACGTTGCTCAACGCCATGTTTGGCATCCGCCTCAAGACATCCGTCGCTCGTTGCACACGTGGCGTGACGATGCAGCTGCTTCCTTGCGACAGCGGCAACGCCTACGACTATATTTTGCTGCTCGACACGGAAGGCATGCAGTCGCCGGAACGAGTCGGGATGAAGGATTCAGTCTGGCGGGACAACCGCATGGCGTCCGTGGCCATTTTGCCCGCCGATGCAACGATTCTCTTGATGAAAGGCGAGTCGACGAACGTGATTGATAACGCGCTGCCGATTGTGCTCTCGGTGTTTGGCAACTCGTCCCTCGCTGCGGCATCGGAAGGTCGGCTTCAGACCAAGCTCTACTTTGTACTCAACCAAATCAACGCGGTCAGCTCAAACAGTCTGGTGACATGCGTCTCGACGCTAACAGACAACCTCCGAAAGAACGCTGCCAAGATCGGTCTGGTGTGCCAATCGAAAGAGCCCGCGTTTTCAGAGTTCCTCGCTGACTTTCGCGGCTTCAATTGCGACGAAGACAAGCGCGACGTGCGAGTTCTCGGCTACACGCGGATGCTGCCGTTAAACGTACCTAAAGCGGAGTACGGTATTGGAGCGCTCAAGATGCGCGACCACATGCACAACCGAGCAACGGAGTCCGATGCATGGCGCGCCCGCACCGTTCCACAGCTTAGCGCGAGCTTCGACTTGGTCCAGATGTGCCTCGAAGGTGCCGACTTTGACTTGAACTTTGCGTCTGCCCTCGAACGCATCCAGTACGCCGCTTTCGTAAAGCTCATGACGCAGTACAAGCAAGATCTTGCGCTCATCCACACCAAGGCTTTCGATGTGTGGCTTTGCCACGTGAGCAATGCATACGTTGGCGATGACGATGCAATGACTCGCAAGTTGGAGGACGCCGAGAAGAAACGCAAGGACAACATTAACGCCGAAGTCAGTGCTCTCGAAAAGACGGTGCAAGAAACGCTAAAGCACAACGACTACGAAACATGGTCTCTGGCGGCAACAAATGATTGGAAGAAGACGCTCCAAGACCAAGCGGACCACTCGCAGCGCAAAGTCAAGGCCACTCGCGTGTTTCAAGTCGGCAAGGACGTCAAAAAGTTCGAAGCAATGTTTCTCGAACGCGTGGCTGCGTACGTTGAGAGGGTCGGGGGCACCGCCACGATGGATCACGTCAAAAATATCTTCAACGACGTCCTCGCCGAAGCCCGCAAGCTCGACATGCCCTTGGCGCTAAGTGTGAAAGCGAAGGTTCACAAGGTCATCCACGAGCACGGTCTCTTTTCGCCCGATCTACTGACGCCGCAGGACGCCGAAGTCGCCTTGGAGAGCACTGCGGCGAAAACCTCTACAGCCCAGGTGATGTGGTCGTCGATATTTGCCAAGCACACTCAAAGCTATATCAAGAGCACGGTGCAGGGCTGCGTGCGTTGCCATCTTGGCATATTCAGCGATTACGACGATAGCGCCGTGCGTCTGTGTGCCGAGAAGGTCAGAGATGAGTTTATCAAGCACAAGTTCACGAAGCCCGAGCAGAAGCGCGGCATTGCGGTGCTCATAACGACGCTTGGCAACGAATTGACGCAGCGCCAGGCCGTGTGGGACGCCAACAATAGCGTCGCTGACCTGTTCGTCGCACAGAAGAACAACTTGATGTCGGTGGCCGGTAGTATCTGTCGCGGCCGCCAGGCCGTTGACTTGCTCGTGGAGGTGCTCAGCACATGGCTCACGACGAGTTTATCCAAGGCACTCCACGAAGAGCTCGAGAGCGCCATAGCCGCCGAGCTTCAGTTCGCGCCGTGGGTCGAATCTCCCGAAGCGATGCAAGCAGCGCTTGACCACGATATTTCGTTGCGTCTGGAGGCCTTGGGTGTGACCTCGGTCCTTCCTTTAATTCGAGACCCCAAGGCGCATGCTGCCGACGTCATTGCCAAGCTGGTTCTCGCCAAGGTTGAAGCGCGCTACGAGAGCGTGCGTGGCAAGCTCATCCAAAACGTGAGTTCGAGCATCGATCACGCCGCGTCCGTGGCTGGGAAGACCGCGTCGAACCGCAGCAAGTCGTTTGGCGAAGCACTTCAGCGTGAGCTTCAGCGCCATCTCAAGCTCAGCGGCGCAAGCGCTTTCATCCAGAGTCTGCCGCCGCTCACGAACGGCGTCATGAACTGCGACGCGCAAGGCCCGTCCATCTTTGACGACACAAGCAGCCGTATGCCAACCAACGTGCCCCGGCGCCTGCATGAAACATTGGTCGCACTCACGCCGACGCTTGCTGCATCGGTGGCCAAAAACACATCTGTGGCAAAGGCCATCGCCGAAGCTCTCCAGACGGAATCTTATTGCGCCAACTATGGCATTGCGCCACGCTGCGGTGAGCCGTGTCCAAAGTGCAGATGTCCTTGCACAAAAGAACAGGGCCATGCCTCCAAGGACGGCTCGCGCCACGACACGTACCACCAACCAAGCGGCCTCCAAGGTGCTACTATTTCCACGTGGTACTTTTGGAAAACCTGGTTGCCGTGGTGGACCAAAGCGAACGAGCTCTGTCCCCACAGCTGTGTATCGGCCGTCGCCAACAACGACATCATGGAGCTCGAAAGCGGCAAAACGAAAGCGTTCAAGGACTTTGAGAAGGTGTTTCCATACTGGTCCTTGCCGCACGGCGCGGCCACGTCTCTTCCGCTGCGCGAACACATCTTTGCGCACTACCAGACTGAGCTTTCTCAGTACTTTGAAGTGGATAAGTGCATCGACATACCCGCCTCGTACTTTGCCCACGACATCAAAGACATCCAGCAACAGCTCGAGCGCATGCTATGCTAATTTTATATCAACACAATACATGCAATACTCGTCGAACGTGTTTATCAGGCGACACAGTCGTCAAACCAACTGCATCTTCCTGTCATGACTCTGACAATCTTCATCATAGCCCCTTCGGAGAACAATGCACACGTTGCGGATCCCACTCTTCTCGGAAGGGACTAAGCCAATGTAAGTGAAAACACCTCGTTGCTGCGCGTCTCGTGGGCATCTTGGCCGCCAAAGAGCAAGACGGTCTTGGCGCCTTCGTTTGCGAGCACAGCGCAGTGTCCAACACGTTGCATGCCGTCAGAGGAGTCCATCGTCACTGGCTTCCACTCCCACGTCTCCGTGTTGAGCGCAAATACGTCACCAAAGAGGGTCGTTTTCTGGGCGCCGACCTGCGGGTCCCAGCCACCATAGACAAGGATCGTCGACGCATCGAGGGCGACCGCGATCTGGCCCGTCCGGGGCGCGGGACCGACACCGACCGTGCACGGGTGGAACCAAAACCACGCATTGTCCGCGGGCCGACGTTCGAGCACGTGTACCGAGTCGAAGCTGCGCTTGGTGTCGTTGCCGCCAAAGAGGACCATGCGGTGGTCGCCGATCGCAACCGCCGAGTGGTAGTTGCGGGCTGCGGGCGCCCGGCCGTCGACTCGAATGTTGCGCCACGTCCATGTCGCTACTCAATTATAATGGCATTCAAATTGAGTTTCAGGCGTCTCAATCGCGTACCCGTCTCGAGTACGTGGACCGAGTTCATGCTGCTGCGACCACGGTTGCCGCCAAAGACGACTATGTCCGAGCCGAGCCGGCACATGCTGTGACCGCTTCGCGCGACGGGTACCGGCCCCGCGACGACTGGGGGGTACCACAGAAAGGCCTCTACGACTCACGTTGAAGCCACCAACCGACTGGACCACACGCATCCTACCCGTATCAAGCACCATCGGGTCGGCGAGCGTCTCCATCGCGTCATTCACAAGGCGCTCGCCGCCAAACACAACGAGCAGCTTGTTCGTCGGCAGGTACACAGCGCCGTGCCACGTCCGCGGCAGGCTTTCGCAGTTGGCCGGACGGCTCCACGCATTCGTCGCAATGTCAAACACGTGGATATCCGCAAGCGTCGTCTCGTCTTCGCTCTCGCCGCCGTAGAGCACAATGCGGTCCTTCGAGATGCGCGTCGCGGTCGCGCCCCAGCGCTGGCTCGGCGGGGTGCCGGAGGTTGGCACTAGGGCGTAGCTGCCGGTAAAGTGCTCGAGACCGTGACTCGGCGCAGGTAGCGCGTCGACATCGACGGGGGACGTGGGCACAATGGTGGGTGCCGCCGCCTTGGCTTCGTCGTCCTCGGTCGCTGCGACCACCGTTGCCTCGGGCGCCTCGTCCACCTCGGTTGTCTCGTCCAACGCCACCTCGTCGGAAGGCGAAGAAGCCTCTACCGCCTTGGCAGCGTCGACCTTGTCGTCCTTCTTCGGTGAGAAAAATGACTTGACGTCCGCAGTCTTCTTGACGGCGTCTTTCTTGGTCGGTCGACCGCGCTTCCCCTTGGCCTTGGCCGGCGGCGACATGAACTCTTTGGCCACATCCGCCGGCTCCGACTTTGCCGGCAATGGCTGCAACGGCGAGCGCGCCTTTTCGGAGGACTCGCTGGTATCGCTGCGACTGCTACTCGAGGCCGCCTGCTCGCAGGAATGTGCATAAGTTGCGAAAGTGTTGGATCCATCTACCTTGGCAGGTGACGTCTTTTGGCGCTTGGCCGGGTCTTCATAAATAACGATCGGCGACGGCGCCTCGGCCACACGCTTCTTGGACTCAGTGGGCTTGGGTGGCGGCTTGGAGAGCGCGAAGCGACCAGTGAAGTTGGTGCACTCGATCGCGAGGCTGCCATTCTCAAAGAAGAAGCGCAGCCCGTCGATGGCCGGAATGTCGACGTCAATACCTGCATATACAAGAGCATGAGAGTCATATTGGCCATGATCATGAGCGTCGTCTTGGCCATGATCATGCTTCGTAGGTAGAGAGACGTACCTTCAAAGGACAGAAGGGTCATCGAACGTGTGACTTTGCCGAAATGACCGCCCGGCCATTTCCCGCGAAGCCCTATTGAGTACGCAAGGCGCACCTTACAGGTGGCTGACGACACCACTCTTTACGCGTTCTTTCTCCTACTCAGTGACGCCAAAGTTTTTTCTGCGTGCTGCAAGCGCCTTTCATCGATACAAAAGTAGGTTTTATAGAGAGCATATGCCCATCGCTCGCTCGTCGGCAACACAGTAGACGACGTACGCAGCCTGCCCGGGAGGAATGGCGTGTATCTAGACACTCATTTAAGTACGGTGTCCAGCGTGGGGCTAAAAATAGGGCCTCACGACACGCACTTTGATGGGTCGTAGCCGTCTGGATAACGGTCCGGATACGGAAGATCGGAGTGCTGGGAACCCATTGGCTAAAATCCGGACGTCGCGAGGGCAGTTGCAATCTTCGGCGGAAGCATGTCCCGGCGCCACCTGGAGCCGCGCTCGGGTACATGATGCGCATGGACCCATGACAATGCTGATGGCTTACGTAGATGACGAGGATGCTTGGGAGAACGACTTCAACTTTGATGGGCTCGCAGCGCGTGGGGCGACAGAGCTGCCAACGTCGCCGACGCTGGGCCAAGCCGTCGAGCGCCTGGCCTTGAACTACCGCCTTGTCGACGTGCTTGGTCGCGCGTGCAGCGGCCTCAATGGTGCGATGCAGCAACCATTCTCATGGCGCTCATGGCGACGCGTAGATCAACTGGACAGCGAGCTCCACTTGCATGGCGAAGGCGCCGCCTCGGTGCCTGCGACGAGCATGGTAGAGCTACCGACGACTAGAGCTATACTGACCCCACGCAGGAGCGTGCATCAAGCTTTCTTATCGACTGCTGCTTGATGGTCTTCCGCAACGAAGCGTCGGCAGTCGCTGCAACGCTCGAGACGGCTCGTGCCATCCTCACGACGTCGAGTCCGTGCAAGTCGGGAGGTCTCAGCGACTGCGCAACACAGCTGCGTCGCAACATTCTTCTTCTGTGGCTGCAGGTTGAAACCTTTGCTGTCGCACCCGTGACGCAAAAGCCCATTCTTCTCGAGTTGCTCGCCCGTGACATGGGTCGAGCCATGGGCCAACTGCAGCCAGCAACCATGGGCAGTACGAGCACCCGCAGCCCGCTCTTTGCTCTTGCACACCTTGTCTTGAGTGAGATGCACGACGTTGTCGCCCCGATCCTCGGCGCGGGCCACGCCAAGCCGTCGCAACTCGTCGAGCTCACGTCCGTTTTGCGAATCTCGGTGCTGCTCCTCATGTTTCTTGGCGTGCAGCACCGCACGCCAGACTCCGCACCGTCATTGTCCTGGCAGACGTTGACCAAGATGGCGCTGTGCATGGGTCACTTGCTGCTGCTCTCTTGCGAGCTCTCGCTGGTGACGGACTTTGCGTGCGTGTGCAGCAAAGCTGCAGCCTACGTCATCGACGACCCCAGCCTCTTATCGCAGGCCAAGCTCGTGCTCTGCCAAGCCCAGCTCGAGCAAAAGCGCCTCATGGACGAAGACGAGGACTGGGCGGATTTCACGCCACACGATCGATCGCAGCGGCTCTTCTCCCTCGAGTGGACGCCCACCAACAAGCCCAAGCAAATGGCAGAGAACGACGACGAGGAGGAGGAAGATTGGGATAAGGAGCTCGCGCAAGACGAGGGGCAGAGCGGTGCGACAAGCTCGCTCTCGACGGTTCTCAACATGCGGGACCTCTTTATCGACGCGTCGTCGACATTGCCGCCGTCCGAAGCAAGCCGCCCTCGATGGCTCACGCAGCGCATCGACGAGTGTCCGACCGCGTCGCCACAACCACCACCGCCACCACCACCGTCGCCGTACTCGAAATCGTTTGCGGCGTTTGAGACAGGCCAGCTCCTCAGCCAGATTTGCCCGTCCGCTCGCTCGATCGAAGCGTGGCTCACAAGCCTCGACGTGCACCCGCCTCGTTTCGTCCACGATGCCGAGACCGAAGTGCTCGCGCTCACCGACCTCCCCGTCTACGAACGCTTGTGGTGCGAGGGCTACGTCCATTGCTGTAATGTGCTTCAAGCCAGCGCGCCAGACGTGTGCCTCGGCCTCGCCACCGCTTTTTTCCAGATGCTGGCAACCACACGTGTGCCCACCACGCTTTGCAAAGGCGTTGTTGCGGCGGGAAAGCACATACTGGCCACTCTTGCGCTCGTCTTGCATCCACTGGGACTGTCCGCGACCGTCTTGGACGCGCCTGTGGCGCAGCTGAAAGCGCTAGGTACGGCGCCGGACGATGTCGCCATGCTGGAGCTTGAGTGCGCACTGCATCTTGCGCTATGCACGTGTGCCGAGGACTTTGCCGACTCGGTGGACCAGCTAGCCTTGCTCGACCGAGCGCATACGCTCTTGCAGCGTGCCCACGCATCACTTGTGGCGGAGCGCGAGATCTTGTGCCATGGGTGTCCTGCTTCGATCGCTGCCATGGAGCGTAGCATGACGCTGCACTTGCTTGTGCACTGCGTTGCTTTCGGGCTCTCGCCGCTCACGCTTCAACACGTGACCAAGGGGGCGTCGCTGGACGTTGCCAACGACCTGGTGGAGGCCGAGACCGCAGCGCTCTCAACCTCCCCCAACATATTTGCCCATGTGCTCAAGCACACGGCGCATCCGTCGCAAAGCGCCGTCTACGCCCGGCTCGTTCACCTCTTTGGCTATTTACCGCTGCAGTCAAGTGTCCGTATCCAGGCCGGGATGGTCCTTGGGACGACGATGCTCGCGCTCCAGTGCCTTCAAGATGCTGAAAATGTCTTGTACGAATCGGTCTACCTCTCGGTCTCGGCCAAGACGACGCGAATTCGGTCTCCTAGCGTGCCGTATATGCTCTGCGCCTTTGGCGACGCGCTCGTGTCCAACCGCAAGTACCGGTTTGGGATTGTCGCGTATGAAGCGGCTTTGCGGGCGGGCGACGCTGCATTTTGCACCGACCTCGAGCGTAAACTAGCGATTCTCTGCAGTGACAATGGCGACATTGATCGCAGTCTCGTTCTCTACGCTCGGATTCGCCATACCAGCCGCGACCAGCGACGTATCTTTGAGTACGTTTACGTTGCAGTGACGATGGCCACTATGCACATGGAGCGCGGTGCATTTGCGAGCGCGGCCTCCGACATGCAGCACGTACTCACGTTCATGAAGAACGAAGTGTTTACACAGGACGTGCGCATGGAGCTTCATGTGCTGCGCGTTCGCCTTGCCATTTGTCTCTTGCACTTGCAAGAGCCCCAAAATGCCATCGTCATGCTCTTGCGCTGCCGCGACGAGCTCCTTCAGAGCTCCAGTCATGTGTGTGCGTCATCGGTCAAGCTCGTGGTGGTGCTTGGCTGGCTTGCGACCGCCTACTTGCGGGATGGCGCCCTCGCAGCGTGCGATGAAACCCTGCTCTCGATTGCGCGGCTCCGTGAGACGACGAGTTGCCGGTACAACTGCCTCGCGTCAGCCGCGCGACGCAAGCACGTTAGCCACGGCTCGTTTGCCAAAGTGCCGAGCTGCCTCAACATGACCGTGTCGCTGCATGAACACCCGGGCGCCGACTTGTACTCGCTTCAGATGCAGCTCTCGCTGGCACGCTGCGAGTTGGAGAAAGCTGCGCACTACTCAGCGCTCGCAATCATCACGCTCGAGCTCGACCCGCATGCAGAGATGCACGAGCTCGCCGCGCTCTACTACTTACGCGGCAAGGCGCTCGACGCATGCTTGCACCACCCGGGCCTCTTTCCGATGAAGCTCCAAGGACTGGAGTGTGAACAACTCATTCTCGCCAACAAGCCCAAACTGTCGCACCACCGCCGCAAGAGCTCGACGCTGCTCCGCGAACGCGTCCTCGTCACGTCCGATGAATGTACCCCGTTAGCTCATATGATACATAGGATCTTTATAATGGGTGGCGTAGGTCTCTACCACGCGGTGCGATCGCTGCACCATAGCTTTGAGCTCTACAAGAGTACCGGTGACAAGCCAGGCATGGTCCGTGCAGCGAATCGACTCGCGGCCATGTACTTCGACAAGGTGTTTGTGTCCGTGCTGGTGCGCAACCAGTCGCTTGTAGACGTTGCAGTGCTGCGGCTCAAACGGCGGCATGCGTCGTCGCATCTGAATCTCAACGACGAGTGCGTTGAGTTTGCCTTTACACTGGACGACATGCGTGGCCCCGCGACGCTCGGCTTTGATTTGAGCCTTGATGCGATGGCGCCCGAGCCGTACATGGAGGCGTGTGTCAATATGGCGACGCTTTGCGCGCTCCGCAACGACTGGCCCGAGATGCTGCGCTACTGGTACGAGGCCCGGGACGTCTTTTACCACTGCGGGTTTGGCACTGGCAAGCGCCACCGCCGCTTTCGTCACCGCCTCGTGCAGCTGCTCTTGTGTTGTGAGCCTGCGCTCGTCGCGGCCAACAGCGTGCTCCTGGATGTAGCTGCGTCCGACGACGTCCCATTGTGGTTTTGGCGCAAAACCCAGCACAAAAATGCGACGCTCCCCGCCGAGACGAGCTTGAGCTACCACTACAAACGGCTGCGCGAGACGCGGCCAAGCCATCAACGCACGCAGTCGGAGTCGCTCGAGCACGTGCCACCAACGGTGCATGGCAAGCGGTCCGGCTACCACCGTTCGTTCCCACCGCGCATCCGCGACAAAGGCCGAGCCAAACCCCGAGGCCTCAAGGTACAGTGTCCACATCACTTTGGATGGACCCTAACCGCAAATAGGACATCTTTGAACATGCAACAGAGGCGCCGAACGGTGGCGCCGAGGAGCCTCCGCTGGTCACGCGCCAACGTCTCCTACTGCGCGTGGCCCACAGTGCGGGGCGAGGCGCCGAGGGTAGCGACCACTCTGTACAACAAGATCGTTTGCGCAAAGTCTGGGCGCTTGCTGAAGAGATGCGCGGCGGCGGGCTCTCGCAGTGGTGCGCAAGCCTTGTGCTCGATGCCGTGCCCGCCATCTACGTGCTCGGCGATCATGACGGCATTGCTACCTTCTCGACGGCAACAGTTAGCGGCGACTGGCGTATTTTAGAAGGCGACACGCTCACGCGGTACGCCCCCGTACTGCGCCACGGGTCACTTCTCGCGCAGCGGCAGTGCTTTGAGCAAGAAGCTAGCACGACGTCAATCGCCCTATGGCACCGACTTACCTCTGACGCACCGCCGTCGCTTCGCGAGCGACACGAGTGGCTGTGTAGCCACCAGTTGGACGCTGCTAAAGAAGACGACCTGCGTGGTCCGTCTCTTGTCCACAGCAAAGCGCCGGTGCCGTCCTCGAAGAAGGTATCGACGCAGACTAAGCTTATTGTTGCCCCGGTACTGGCTTCGCTGCCGTGGGAAGTTCTTCTGGAGGAAGCCCCCACGGACCCCACTCGTCTTGCGGTTGCACGTCTCATTCGGCCACTGGAAGCCCAGCCACAGTCGCTAGAGTGGTCGACCTCGCACCTGCTTTTGTTTGTCGTACACCCATCGACACAGAGTCTACTGGACGTTCCCAGGAAGATCCATGTTCTCGCATCTCGCGACGCTGCAAATGTGACCATCGACATGGCAGTCGCCAACGTGCGCCGGAAGAAGAAGCCGTCGCTGGCGTTGACGTCGTGCCCGATGAATATTGCAGTGGCAGCAATGGACGACTGGTCGACGAGTGCTGTCACTGCGCTGCGCCGGTCGCCGACGCTCTTTGCGCTGCTTTTGGTGCCCGCCAGTTTTGTACGGCCGCTGGCGTTGGCGCTTTGGGCGCGCCGGCCAAAGAAGCGCCGACTGTTTGGCACGCCGAGTCGCACCGTGGAGGCGCCGCGCGAGTGGCTCGACGATGTTGTCGGCGCCTTTGAGCGGACGACCTTTATACCCGTGAGTGTAGTGATTACAGGCGCTTGATCGCGCAGTTTAATAGGATTATATAGTACGGCCTACCCTCTATGAAAATGACACTATCTCAGCTCGACGACCGGGCGCTGGACGCCGTCGATGGCCGGAGCTCCTGGTCGTCCTTGTCAATGATCGCCGACGAGACAAACGACCGCATGGTCTCGAACCCGCTGGCGTCGCTCGCCGTGTCGTACGACTCGCTGCGCTTGGTCCGGACTTCGATCATCGGAATGGAGCTGCTTTGGTACAATCGCGAGGCCGACGACCCGCGGTGGATCGAGCTCTCGCTGCGAATCTGGTCCCGCGATGAGGGCGAGAGGCGGTCCCAGAACGAGTCGCGCGCGTTTGCGTCCGGCGGGACGTCCGTGTTGGGCTCGGTCGTCGACGCAATGCTCTGGTCGAGCGACATCGAGTCGTTGCTTTGGCGCGAGCTGGCCTTGAGAAGCCATGGCACAAACGTCGAGTTGTTATTTGGGTCGAGGGGCGACGCCACGTACGAGTGGCCGCCACCGCCGCGCGAGAGCGTCATCGGTAGCTCGAGCGTCTCGGACTTGAACGGGGACGCGCTGCGGTAGCGCAGGAAGAGGACGGCAGCGAGACCGCCCACAAGAACGAGTGCGCCGACGACGATGCCGACGATCGCGGCGTCGTCCATAGTAACGTTATCGAGGAGCAAAAAGGCAAGTGCGACCAAGCGCCATTACGCAGCCAAGATCGCGTATAAGTCCAGCAGGCACGTGGGACACGCCAGCCGTGACCAACATGTGCGTAGCTCCTGGCGTGATTCGAGCATGTCTGCGGCTACGAGTATCTTGGCGTCAAGAGCGCGCTGCCAATGGGAAGGACGACCCTGCCACAAGGAGCTGCAGACTACTTTATCTACCAGGCGTATTGACGCACGCAGCGGTCGTATGACTCACGCTACGTGGAGGACGCTCTGCTTGAAGCACCGTCGCGACAGCTTTCTCATACACACCTAATGCAACCTACTACGTGTCGACGACGACGCCAGCGCACCTTGTACGACAAGGACGCCGCCGAGTGGCGGAGGTTGGCCGAACGCACTTGCTTGGGACGTCACATTGTCCTCTGATTGGCGCCTTTGCGATCCAAGATCCGGTCCGATTGGCTGCAACCCTGCTCGCTGATTGGTGCGTGCGCTGATCGCCACCGTCCGAACCAAGGTGGCAGCGCCGCTGGCCTCCTCTACGTTGAGATTGAACCCTTTGCATTTGATTTTCATCGAAAACTTTGCGATGGCCGCACCATATTATACGTAAGAACTGTCAAGGCAACGTCACTGAAACGAAGCCAGTGACTCTTGTCCGTGGACGTGACGTTGGCTTCTTCAAGTGCATTTGTTGTTGGTCAACGAGTGGGGCTGCTTTTCGTGTCGACACGGTAGACACGTATATCGCGTTGCACGTTGTATATTCGTAGAAGTTAGCGAAGAAGACGCACGATGTCGTCCTCAATGTCCTCGAGGTTGTGGCTGTACGAGGCCGGAATCGTGGTGCACTTGAGCTTGTTGAATTGTTGCGAGAGCTCGGACTGGCATTGTGCAAAGACGTACTCGCGCAACGGCAGAAACTTGGTCACGCGCGGCAACGCCCACCCAGGGTACACGTCCTCAAACTCCTTGTACGGTCGGCTTCCGCTCGCGAAATACATGCCGATATCATCGACGACACACGTCGCACAGCTTCGGTACACAAGCTCGTGCGAGCGTAACGTATAAACACCAACTAGGCCTTCCGGTTGGTGGTACGTGTCGTGGAGGGCGTCGTGTTTCGTGGATGCATGGCCCATCGCCTTGGTGCATGGGCAACGGCAACGTGGGCACGGCGCCCCACAGCGTGGCATGATCCCGTCCACCGCGCCGTACGCTTCGTTCTGGATGACGTTCACGACCTTGTCGGCCATCGTCGAGCTCCATTGCGTCGAGGGGCCCAGATGAGCCGTAAGAGTGGCAAGATGCGTCAAAAGAGCATGCGTGACGTTGAGTCCGTCTTGGTTGGCCGGAAGCGCAAAAACCGAAGGCCCTTGATCGTCGCAGTTCATGACGTCGCCCGCGACGGCTGGTAAGCTCTCGATGAGCGCGCTCGTGCCACTGCACTTGAGGCGACACTGAAGCGTGAGGCGCAGCTGGTGGACAAAGCACTCGCTGCGTTTGCTGACGGCGCTGGCAGCAATGGCACTTGCGCTCACAAGGCTCTCTTCGACATCACGCAAGAGCTTCTTTGCCACGCCAAGGTAGCACTCCTTGACCTTGATCACGACGAGGCGGCTCATGACGTCCTCTGCGTGCTCTTTGGGGCGATCGATGAGGTCCAGCACCGTACGGACATCCTTCTGGCGCATATGCTGAAGAAGATCTTGGTCCAAGGCAGCTTGCATCGCGTCAGCGGCGCGCACCCAGCGAGCGTGCTTGAGCGCCGAGGCCACTGCGCTCACTACCTCTTCTTCAAACGCCTTGGTCAAGTTGAGGCCAAGCCACTCGTTCAGCGTCGTCGAGAGCAGCTGCGCAGCCTTCTGGCCCTCGCAGACACTGCACGCAAACCGGTGCAAGGTCGGCCGGTACGCCTCAAACTTGGCGACGACACTGTTGGCCTTGTCCCAACGTTCCTGGCGCTTTTGGAGCTCGTCTTTGAGCGTCGCGACAAGTGCTCGAAGGCCGGCCTTGAGCTCCGGCGGCTTCAACGACTTTGTCGAAAGCAGACGCTTGACATTCAGCGCACACGTAAGCGCAGCTTCATCCGAGTAGCGGTCAACCTCGGCAAGCAAACTGCGCACGCGATCGCACACCATGTCGACCACCTTGTCTTGACGCGACGGCTCGGATTGCTTATCTGAACTCGAGAAAATCATACGTTTGAGCGCAACCGCCCAGCCTTGCTTGTCGTTGTTGTCGTGGCTGAGGTGCGCGAGCTCGTCCGGCGTAAAGACATGGTTGTCGTAAATGACTGCATGCACGAGCTTGGGGACTTGGCTCGAAAGCGAGGGCATCTTCTTGGACGCGCGCGTCAAGACTTCATTGAAGATGGTGTCGAACGCCTGCATCGTCGCTTCGGGGCCAAAACGTGCGTTGTGATCGACGATAGTTGCTTGGATCTCTTCCTTGTACACCTTGGTGATGGCGTCGTACTCAAAGAGGTGCTGGACCTTGGACTGGACAAGGCGCGCCGAGTGCGCCGCTTGGCGCTGCTTCTTGACGACCCAACCCTCCAGCATCGTCGTTGCCCACTTGGCAAACGCATCTTGGTTCAGCGACGTCGCGACGACTGCCTCGAGCGTCGCCACGTGCGACTCCACGTGGTGCTCCAAAAGCGTCTCGTACTTGCGACGGTTGCTCGCGTCGAGCGTCTTCTCAGCCGCGCTGTCGGCGCTCATCGTCTGCAGCACATTGTCAAAGGCGTCGCTGTAAATCTTGGCGAGCTCTTGCGTGTGCTCTGTCATCATCTGCACAAGCCGATCGTACACGACGCGCTCGTGCGCCGACGCAAAGTCGAGCTCAAAATTGGCGCTTTGGAGACACGTCCAGACAAGGTCCAAGCTCTCGCTGAGCTCGGAAATCGTGCGTGCCTGCCACTGGCTTTCAATGGCGCGGGTGTGCATGTGGTCGCGGAACCGAACGAGGCGCTCGCCAAAGTCGGGCAGCGGCACGTCGTTTGGCGGCGTCGTTTGGCCTTGCGTCATGCCGAGGAATCGGACGTCGCTGCCTGCCTCGTCGTTCATGTCGGCGCGAAAGTCGCGCAAAAAAGTGGCCGTCTCGGTCTGCCGCACGGCCGCAATCTGCTTGGCGCTGCTGCGAAGACTGTCGAGGAGCGCCCGGAGACTCGACGCCATGTTGCTCGTCTGCGACACGTCAATCTGGTTGAACGCAAAGTAGAGCTTGGACATAAGATGACCGCCCGAAGCCGCCGCCAGCTCCGAGTTGGCAAACACCGAGAGCACGATCGGCAGCACGTCGTTAATCGTGTTGGTCGCTTCGCCTTTCGTCAAGATGATGGTCGCGTCCGCCGGCAAGATGGCCACCGACGCCATGCGGTTGTCGCGCCAGACCGTGCCTTCCACACCAACGTACTCGGGCGACTGGATGCCTTCCGTGTCGAGGAGCAAGACGTAGTCATAGTCGTCGCAGTTGTTGCAAGCGAGCAGCTGGAGGTTCACACCGCGCGTGCACCGCGCAACGCTCGTCCGAAGGCGAACACCGAACATCGAGTTGAGCAGCGTCGACTTGCCCGAGGACTGGACGCCCATGACCGAGAGCACAAAGACGCGAGCGCCTGTCGGCAGCGTATCGTCCAGAGAGCGCAACACGGCGCGGATCCACTTGTCGTTGACCATGCCGGCGTCGCCGTCCATGAGCTCGAGCGGGAAGCCGTCGAGAAGATGCTGCACGGCGAGCTGCGGTAATATCGCGTACACTTCTTGGTTAGCCGTATAGATGTGCGAGAGCTCGCGCCAGAGATGCTCGAGGCCCGTGACCATGTTGCTCCACTTTTCGAGAGCCGACGCATACGCCGAGCGCGTCGCCTCGTTGTCGACTTCGCTGCAGGCGGCAAAGGCTTGGCCACACTCTGCCTGCGCCGTCGCGGCCACGGCGTTGCAGCACTCGGCGAGCCGACGTTCAAGGTCAATGACAAGCATCTCGCGCACTACCGCTGACGGATGCTCAAGAATCCGCTGAAAGTAGACGAGCAACAGAGCACGAGCGACGTTGCGAAAGAGCTTCTTGTGCTCAGCTTCGCTTCTCTGGATCTTCTGCCGCAGCACTTCTTGGCTAGGCGGGTTTGTCTCGCGCTGGAGTTCGATGCGCAGCGCCGACTCGTACGCAAAGCGCTGCTGGAGCTGCAGAACGTCCGTGCGGAGCGTCGCAAAGTCCGTCGCCGCCAAAATGTTCTCAGTGTGTTGCGGCAAGCGAGAGTCCGACTTTACGTCGTATGGCAGCGGCAGATTGTCGACGGTACATCGCGTCGGCGGCGTCTCGCCCTCGTCGTCCTCGAGGATGTACGCGGTGATGCGCTCGTACGAAGAGCTCATGGGACTCGCGAGCCCCACTGTCAGAACCTTGCCATCGTCGCCGAGAACTTGGTCGTCTTCGTCGTCTTCTGCGAGGCGCCAGTGCAACACCGTGCCTTGGGGCAGCGTCATCCGCGCTGGCGCAGCCCCCGTGTCGATCACCAACACGTCGGCAAACTGCCCAATGAACGACTCCAAGAGCGTGTAGTCGCCAATGACGTGCAGCACCATGACCGTAGTGTACACGGTGTTCTCTTCGACAAAGCCCCAGCCGAGCTCGGCAACGACCGGGAGGTTCGTGACGTTGTTGCCGTTGGTGCGGTCGAGACAGTGCACCGAGTCGACGTGAAAGACGTTCTTGATCCAGTCTTTGGTCGCGCTGCTTCTTGTTGCGCGCTCCGAGACGACTGCAACGCGCTTGACAGACGTCTCGCGCATGAGCGACGCCTTGCCTCGCAAGAGGAGCGTCTCGACGAGGCTCAATGCGCTCGCTTCCGACCGAAAGCCAAAGTCGCTCGACGGCACGAGAAACGGCACGAGGCAGCGCCGGTCAAGAAGGAGACGGTACACCTCGGCGCGCGCCGTCGGCGTCAGCGAGTCCACCAGCGTCAAGAGCGCGTCAAACACAGCGGGGCCTTGCGGTGCTTCGTCTCGCGCGGACGCGCGACGCGCGACACGCTTGCCCTTGGCACCCGAGGCAGAGCTGTAAAGCTCCTTGACGAGGCTCAGACGGTGCTTGAGCGTGTACCAAATGAGCCCGGGGAGGTCCGTCGTCTTGTCGGGCTTGGAGACGACCGTCAAGAGGTGGCTCATCGGGTGTTGACTCGTGTTTTGCCCATGATTACCAGCAACGGGTGCGTGTTGATCGGCGCTTGGTACAAGTGACGGATGCACGACCGCCTCATCGTCCGAGCTGTCGGCGGCCGCCTTTGCTCCGTTGTCAAGCGCTTCTAGCATCGCTTCGGCCATCATTTGTATGTGTTCTTGGTTGAGATTTGTCTCAAAGCCGCCCTCCCGACAGCCATACCGATGGGCGACGCCCCAAAGTGCTGCGAGCGTGGGAGTCGATGCTGCTGCGAGGCTGGCAAGGAGGAGCTCTCCGATGCGATGGGTGAGAAGCGACCAGTCGGGCATCGACGAGGCACGGAAGGCATTGAGGACAATTCTCACGGCGATGGGGACATCGCGCACGTCCAGATGCGGCACGTTCCACTCAAAAATGGATGTCGTCAACTTGCCCGCTATGGTTTCGAGTTGCGCCAGCTGCGCAGCACGTTTCAGCGCCCCAAGCAACGTCACGTCGAACGCAGTGGCCATCTGCATGAGCAGCACATCAAGGACGTGGTGGTACATGACGCCAAGCTCGACCATCGCCATAATATCGTTGCGCGCGACGAGCCGGCGCAAAGCGTCGTGCATGCGCTGGTCACGGAGGCAGTCGAGCGTCAGCGTCAAGGCAAAGGTCGAGTCCAAGCGAAGCGCGAGCAAGAAGATGTCCACCACCGCACTGGCTTCAACATTGGCTTGGGCTAAAGCGTCGAGCTGCGCGTTTGTCGTCCGGACAGCATCGTCGGCGCTGGCGATAGGCATGTGCTTGGCATCGGTGCCGAACGCAGGGTTGTGCAGCCACATGTCGACGTACACATCACGCACGGCGGCGACAACGTCCGCGCTTGCTTCACGCGTCGACTCGACAAGTTCCAGCCACGCTCGACGCACGAGTGGCGAGGCGCGCTCGAGACCAGCATGTGCAAGGAGGTCCCAGACACCGACCCGCTTCGCCGGGCGGTCAATGACGTGCCATGTCGAGCGATCAGCGACCAGCCATTGCTGGAAGATCGGATAGCTGGCCGCGTCGGGGCCCGTGCACTCGATGCGTGTCGTGATTTCACACGGCGTCTTGGCCGCGTCAAAGAGCGTGCTTTCGATCGTGTCGAGCCCACGCTGAAACGTGAAGTCGCTGTAGCTGATAGAGAGGTCGCGGGTCGCCGGATTCGGGCAAGCGGCCTTCATGGAATGAACGGCCGCTTCCGACGTCGCCTTGACATGCACAGTCTTCCACAAGATGCCACCGACGTGAAAGACGCCAACATGCACGTGCGACCCATAGTCGCACAGAAAGTCCATGGCGGCCTCGACGCTCGTCACATCTCTGGCGTCAGCAAGCGCTTTCTCCGAGAGCGCGATCGTGGTCACGTCCAAGCAAAACGACTTCATCGGGACGAACGCGTACGTCACATGCGCAACGGACGAGCAGCGCGGAGGAAGCGTGTCACCGAGATACGCCTTGGAGTCGACGACCGCTGTTCGGCCCGACTCGGCTATTGCCGCTCGAAAAGAGGTGACAGCGGTCACATCGTTAAACCATGCGTCTCGGATTTCCGTGCCGAGGACAGGTGCGTCCAGTTGGCATTTGGTTGGTGGCTGCAAGATCGCTGTCTCGACGCCCTTGGCGGGGCTTGCAAACCCAAAGCAATGACCGACAAGCGCCGACCCACTGCTCGCCCGGGCCACGACTTGGTCGTCCGTCAGCGCGGGGGGCATGTTCGACAGCGCGAAGCTCGTCTGCGTGAGCATCTTGTCGAGGATGCGGAGGCGTGTGAGCAGCGTCGTCGCATCGCCGAGCTTCTTCGCGTCCACGATCCATTGCACGAGACCCATGGCCTTGACCGGCGCGTTGAAGCGGGAAGCCGCGAGGGCGATCTCGTCCTGGTCGTCGGCGCGGATAGCAGCCTGGAGGTGGGAGGAAGCGTCGACCGCGTCCCCCAAGGTCTCCTTGAGGCCGACGTCTACCTTGGGCGGGGTCGTCATCTCGTCGTACCCTGTCCTGCTGGAGGGAAGTATCGGAAATGAGGAGCAAATACAAACTTCAAGCTCTTCTGCCCTTTGACTTCGAACTACGGAATGGCCATGCTGTCAACTTCGAAATTCGAGTTCAGGCCAGTCAAGATCGGCCTGTCAATGACGACGGGCCGAGTCGCAAACAAGCTGTGCACGAAAATACATCCGCAAGCGCAGACATGCAGTAGTACACGCTGTGGTGCGGCAACATGCTTCTCTTCCTTCGACGTGTGTCCCTGGGAAGGTTGGCCATCTTGAACCTCCTACCTGTACTGTTTGACTTGACATTTAGTATCAAGTCGAGCAACAAGCGAGGCTGTGGCTGATCAGCTTGCCCAATCGTGTTGCTGGTAGCATCATGGGCAGACTGTTGATCGATCAACTTGGTCGCCATGGATTTGTTATTTCAATACAACGCAGTGAGCCTTCTACAGCGTGGCCAGCGGTAACACCCGCATTACTCGTACAACTAGGGTTAACCTCGTGTTTTCTTGGGGCAGGTTTTGGTCGAGCTCTTTGGTTGAGGTTTTGCATTGGGGTAGCGTGCAATCTAGCGTGTTCTACGTGTGACGTAGTTTGGACTCGGTGGACGGAATCATGTGCATTGAAGTTCAACGTACCCTGCCCCAAACCTCGGGTTTTCTTGGGACAGGGTGTGGTTGGGCTTTGTGGTTGAGGTGGGGCATAGGGTCGGTGGGCTATCTAGCGGTCTTTATGCGTAGCATACGCAGTGCTTTGATCCATGTCGAAGGTTTGTGCAGGTGTGCTGTCGCGCTTTTTGATTTCAGTTTGGTATCGGGGCTAGCGGTATGTCTGTGTCGTAGCTTGGACTGCGTGGATGCACTCCACCCTTACGGGCTCTTGTACTATGCACGTCCAACGCACCTTTCATAATGCAAACACGCATTCACATGGCTAATGTGTGATGGACCCGTGCGACGGACGCGACCTTCGGTTCGTTGCGGTGCCCAGCGGACCGCTACCGGCGTTCAGCCGGAAACTACACTGCGGTGCAACCTCCCGTGCTATCGCAGCAGGCCCCAACGATACCAAATGCACTCACTACGCTCGCGCATGGCATATGCCACTACTGTACCGCGCTTCGCGCAAAAAGTCGTCATTCAATTAAAATATAGAATCTTTGCCGTTCCAACTGCATTTTGATTGGCGCAGCATCGGAAATGATAATCTGTTTCGCGCCAAACTGCCGAGATGACCAAGAGCATACAAAAATTATATATCCCTGCCACGACCATTCCCAGCATCAACATGAACGCGCTGCCGCTTGGGCTTTTTTCCCGACCAAGACACCCCGCTCCAAATCGCCCAACGTCTTTTTGCCCAACTTGCTGCTCACTTAACATTGCTCGCTTGGTCAAGCACTCTGTTGAGGTACACTGCAACGTCCTGTCAAGGAGCAATATACTGAAGACCAGTTTCTGGAGCCCGTTGATCGCCCCTTTTCGTATTGACGCGCCTGGTCGTCATTCGAGAGTATTTTTGCTTTCTCCGTGTCCACTCCTCTCATGCTTGCAGAGAGAGGGTGTATGTCGAAGTTCGAAGAGGGCCTTATCGTAGTTCGAAGCCGAAGGTTGCGCGATTTGGTCGCATTCGCATATTTCCGAGTCGCAGGTAGAAGCAGGAAGACGACGCGCGCCTCCATGCTGGTAGACGCTGACCTCATGGAGACCTTGAAGGAGGCGATCCAGGCCTCCCGTGACCTTCAAGCCGCCATCCGCGTGGCCGACAAGGACATGATCCTCCTCGCGGCGTCCCGCTACAACGCGCCGGTCAAAGCTATGGGTCTCGCAGTGGATCGTCGGCGAGAGAAAGATTGGCAACCCCTCAACCTTGCTCGACCGCCTCGAAGTTCTCGATAACATCCTCCTACAGACGAGCGTGGCCATGTCCTCCATCGACACTGCGTCGACTGACGACCAGGTCGTAGCATGTGCCAGTGGTGGCGCAGCGCTCCTTGGCCATTGCTTTGGCTTTTCAGGGCCCGCGAGCATCGAGACGGCAGTCTTGCAGCCGCCGACCACGTGCAAGCTTCAAGCGCCAACGTGCAGCACCGATATCACTCACGCCTGGTTCGAGAACGCGTTTGAGGCAGCAAATTTCCGCAAGGCGATGGCGGCCCACGGTCGGACGGCGGTCTCTGGCGCGCGAGAGCAGTCGTTGCCCGCGTCGAGCGCATCGATCGCGTGCTCGTCGTACGCATACGTGCCGATGAAGTCATTTTGCTTGGACGCGCCAGCGATGGCGCTCGCAGAGAAGGCGCTCGCGGATGCCAGTGACTTGACGACCGTTGAAGCGGCCAAGTGCTTTCTCTGCGACTATGGCTCACATGTGTTTTGCGGTGTCTTCCACGTCGGCGGCGTTTTTTGGAAGACAGTCGAGGTCGAAGCGCGGGCCGATGTGGCGATCGGTACGCTGGCCAGCGCTTTCCCCGACCCAACGGCGCGCGACCTCTCGATCAATTACAGCAGCTTTGCGTATGGCTCGGGCATTGACACGCGCCAAACCTCGCTGCTGGACGACAAGAAGACGTCGTGCGAGATCACGACGCGCATCGAGTGCGATGGCCCCGACGCGGCCAGCTACGCGACCTTCCAGCAGCGTCTGCTCGCGGATAGCTCGACATGGCGCGTGATTGACCGCCCGACCGCGCGCGTCGGTGTCTGGGATCTGCTTGACGCTGCGGGTTTCGAGACCGCGGCCAACCTCGTGCGGAACGCGTGGCTGGAGCTTGTCGCCTCCAGTCGGGTGTTGGCGCCGGACGTTGCGGCCGCCGTGCGCAATGTCTACGTCGATATGTGGCAGCGCAACCCTACGTTTGGGAGCGACGCCAAGAACCAAAACGTCGCCAGCGCCGACGAAGCGACCGTCGCGGTCCAGCAGCAGCTGTGTGTGGTTGCGCAGGCCAATGTCGACGGCCGGGCTCTTGTCGACGTGGTCTTGCTTGCACTGCGCTTCGGCGCGGCCTTTGGCTTGACTCTGGCAGCCGACTGTTTCCGTGACGAGAGACTCGTCGTCGCCTTGCGCCGTCTCGTTGCAACAAATGACACCGCGGCGATGCTGCAGCTCGGTGCCATGTACCAGCACGTCCTTGGCGCCCTGGTTTCGCAAGAAGGCCTCCACTTGGACCCGATAGTGCAGGAGGCTCTGCAGCGTGCGGCGCAGCTCGCAGCACTCGAGCACGAGGCAAGCAAGCTCACGGATACCGTGTATCCATGGGACGTGCCGCGTCTCGACGGTCCGCGACCTGCCATGGGCCATCCAGATCATTCTCGCTGCATTTCAGGCCACGCCATTGCTCCATTATGGGCTTTTGACGACGCGCATCAGTGACCTTCTCATCGCCAACCTCTCGGAAGCACAAGGCTGCTCGGCTGAGCTTTGGGCCATCGCACAACGGTTCGACTGCCACGATGACGGCTTCACCACCAATCTCAACCCCGAGCATGTGCAGATGATGGCTGATACAATGTTGGCAGCGTTGAATCGCGATGCAGCAGCGGCAACCGAGAGCTCGGACGACGAAGCCCCGATGCCACCCGCCATGTTTGCTCCCATGATAGACGAGCGCACTTCCGCAGCCGAGGAGCAACATCTGTCAAGTGCGCGTCAACACCCGATGAGCCACCTCTTGACGGTCGTCTCCAAGCCCGCCAAGACGACGGACCTCCCCGGGCTCATTTGGTACACGCTCAAGCACCGTCTGAGCCTCGTCAAGGAGCTTTACAGCTCTGCCTCGGGTGCCAAGGGCAAGCGTGTCGCGCGTCGCGCGTCCGCGCGAGACGAAGCACCGCAAGGCCCCGCTGTGTTTGACGCGCTCTTGACGCTGGTGGACTCGCTGACGCCGACGGCGCGCGCCGAGGTGTACCGTCTACTTCTTGACCGGCGCTGCCTCGTGCCGTTTCTCGTGCCGTCGAGCGACTTTGGCTTTCGGTCGGAAGCGAGCGCATTGAGCCTCG
>NW_008246073.1:843059-864198 GCF_000281045.1 Saprolegnia diclina VS20
GCCGAGCTCGGCTGGGGCTTTGTCGAAGAGAACACCGTGTACACTACGGTCATGGTGCTGCACGTCATTGGCGACTACACGCTCTTGGAGTCGTTCATTGCGCAGTTTGCCGACGTGTTGGTGATCGACACGGGGGCTGCGCCAGCGCGGACGACGCTGCCCCAAGGCACGGTGTTGCACTGGCGCCTCGCAGAAGACGACGAAGACGACCAAGTTCTCGGCGACGATGGCAAGGTTCTGACAGTGGGGCTCGCGAGTCCCATGAGCTCTTCGTACGAGCGCATCACCGCGTACATCCTCGAGGACGACGAGGCCGAGACGCCACCGACGCGATGTACCGTCGACAATCTGCCGCTGCCATACGACGTAAAGTCGGACGCTCGCCTACCGCAACACACTGAGAACATTTTGGCGGCGACGGACTTTGCGACGCTCCGCACGGACGTTCTGCAGCTCCAGCAGCGCTTTGCGTACGAGTCGGCGCTGCGCATCGAACTCCAGCGCGAGACAAACCCGCCTAGCCAAGAAGTGCTGCGGCAGAAGATCCAGAGAAGCGAAGCCGAGCACAAAAAGCTCGTTCGCAACGTCGCTCGTGCTCCGTTGCTCGTCTACTTTCAGCGGATTCTTGAGCATCCGTCAGCGGCAGTGCGCGAGATGCTTGTCATTGACCTTGAACGTCGGCTCGCCGAGTGCTGCAACGCCGTGGCTGCGACGGCGCAGGCAGAGTGTGGCCAAGCCTTTGCCGCCTGCAGCGAAGTCGACAACGAGGCGACGCGCTCGGCGTATGCGTCGGCTCTCGTAAAGTGGAGCAACATGGTCACGGGCCTCGAGCATCTCTGGCGCGAGCTCTCGCACATCTATACGGCTAACCAAGAAGCGTACGCGATATTACCGCAGCTCGCCGTGCAGCATCTTCTCGACGGCTTCCCGCTCGAGCTCATGGACGGCGACGCCGGCATGGTCAACGACAAGTGGATCCGCGCCGTGTTGCGCTCTCTGGACGATACGCTGCCGACAGGCGCTCGCGTCTTTGTGCTCTCGGTCATGGGCGTCCAGTCCTCGGGCAAGTCGACGCTGCTCAACTCGATGTTCGGTGTTCGCCTTCGGACGAGCGTTGCGCGGTGCACGCGCGGTGTGAACCTCCAGCTGCTCGCTTGCAACAACTGCGACGACTACGACTACGTCTTGCTCCTCGACACCGAAGGCATCCAGTCGCCCGAGTACGTTGGTGTGGAAGGCACGGTCTGGCGCGACAACCGCATGGCCTCCGTGGCCATCTTGCCGGCGGACGCGACCATCATCTTGACGAAAGGCGAAGCGACCAACACGATCAACGACGTGCTGCCGATCGTGCTCTCGGTGTTTGCCAACTCGGAGCTGGCGGCGGCTTCGGGCGGTCATCTTATGTCCAAGCTCTACTTTGCGTTCAACCAGATTGACGTGTCGCAGACGAGCAACATGGCGTCGAGTCTCCGGGCGCTCCTCGACAGCCTTCGCAGCAGCGCCAAGCAGATTGCGGCCGTGCGGCAGACCGAGACGGCCACTTTTTTGCGCGACTTTCGCGCCGACATGAACGACGAGGCAGGCAGCGACGTCCGATTCCTCGGCATGACGCAAGGCCAAACGACGCCGCCAAACGACGTGCCGCTGCCCGACTTTGGCGAGCGCCTCGTTCGGTTCCGTGACCACATGCACGCCCGCGCCATTGAAAGCCAGTGGCAGGCACGCACGATTTCCGAGCTCAGCGAGAGCTTGGACCTTGTATGGACGTGTCTCCAAAGCGCCAATTTTGAGCTCGACTTTGCGTCGGCACACGAGCGCGTCGTGTACGATCGGCTTGTGCAGATGATGACAGAGCACACGCAAGAGCTCGCCAAGATCTACAGCGACGCCTTTGACAATGTGCTGCAGACGATGAGCGCCGACAGCGCGGCTGAAAAGACGCTCGACGCGAGCAACCGTCGCAAGTACGAGACGCTTTTGGAGCACCACGTGGAGTCGCACGTGGCGACGCTCGAGGCAGTCGTCGCGACGTCGCTGAACCAAGATGCGTTTGCCAAGTGGGCGACGACAATGCAAGACATGTGGACGGACAAGAAGCAGCGCCAAGCGGCGCACTCGGCGCGCCTTGTCCAGTCCAAGGTCCAACACCTCTTTGAGTACGACGCCATCACCAAGGTGTACAAGGAAAAAATCCAAGCAAAAATCGTCGACCACAACACAAGTTTTGGCCCCGAAGCGACGATGCAGGCGTTCGACGCCATCTTCAACGAAATCCTAAGCGACGCTCGCCTACAGAACCCCGCGTTTGCGCCTCAAGTCCCCAAGCTCGTGCACGCTGTCATTCACAACAACCATGTCTTTACGCCGGACGAGCTCGCGCGGCTGAGCAGTGACGACACCGATGGCTGGTCGCCGGCCAAGCTGGTAGGCAAGGCCGCGCGAACATTCTCGAACGTGGTGCTGTCGCGAAACACGACTTCGCGGGACACGGAGCTGACGGACGCTGTCTGTGACCTTGTGGGCAGTCTCCTCGCCGATGTCGAACGCTACTCGGACGACGTAGCGCTAACGTGTGCGCGCGACGTGCAGCGTCTTTTGGCGTCCAAGCAGCTAACGCCGTCCCAGCACAAGGCTGGTCTCCGCGCGCTCACGTCGATGCTCACAAGCGAGCTGCAGTTGCGCCAACGGCGCTGGGACGAGGCCAACAGCGTCGTCGCCAAGTTTGCGGCGTGTAAAGCAAGCATGCTGCTCTTCGCGCAGAACGTGTGCGATGGCCAAAAGGCGGCGCAGCTGCTCTCGACGACGCTGAACGAGTGGCTGGGTCTCAACTTGACCAAGACGTTTGAAGAAGAGGTCGTGAGCGTGGTGGCATCGTCGCTCAAGCACGCTCGATGGGTGCGCGCCGCCGACGCGATGCAAGCTGCCTTGGACACCGATCTGCTTCAGTACTTGCGCAAGAAGAAGATGCGCAAGGTGCTGAGCCTCATCGACGAACCGACCGCGCACGCTGCAGATGTGACGAGCGCCCTTGTGCGCAAAGAGGTCCAAAAGTGCTACGTGCACGTCAGCAAGAAGCTTGTGCGGGACATTGAGGAAAGTATCGCGGCAGCCGCCGACGCGGCAACTCACGCCACCTCGGAGCGCACCAAGTGCTTTGTACATGCGCTGCGTTTGTCGCTCCAGAGTCGCCTCAAGTGCAGCGGCACCAGCGCGCTCATCGAGAGTCTGCCTGCCGTCGCGGGCAATGTCATGAACTGCGACGACCAAGGGCCTTCGGCATTTGCTCTCACGACGGACCAGGATGCAATCAGTGTGCCGCTCGATCTCCTTCGGCGCATTGGTGCGATGGCCTCACAGCTGCGGCCGTCGTCGGAGTGGAGCTCGACGATGACCAAGGCTGTCGTTGGAGTCATTCAAAACGAAGCGTATGGGGCCGTGGACGGCATCATGCCACGCTGTGGGGCACCGTGCCCGCGCTGCCACTGTCCGTGCACCAAAGCACTGGGACATACCTCGACGAAAGACAACGCGCTTCACAACACGTACCATCAGCCCGAGGGTCTCGTCGGTGTTTGGGACGTTGATACGCGCGAACTTTTGGCAGCGAGTTGTGCGACGTGCGTGGTCGACAACTGCACCATGGTGTTTACGAGCGGCAACCGACCGTACACGGAGTTTGAGACCGTGTACCCAGGGTGGGCCTTGCCGCGCGTGACCAAGTTTCTGCCGCTGCGCGAATACGTCTTTGCGCAATGCCAATCCGAGCTCTCGCAAATGTTCAACAAGCTCCCGTGCACCTCGATGCCCATCTCGTATGCGCACAACCTCGACGACATTGACGAGCAGCTCAAACGGCTTCTCCGTTAACTACCCAAGACAAGAGCTGCGTACTGCATACCATAACACAGTGTATACCTTGTTATCACGAAACACTGCTGTTGCTTGTCAACATGACTTCGTCGGCGGAGCAGTTGGAGCGAAAGCGGCTCGTCCTGGATCGTAAAGAGGCCACCGCCGTTTGAAGGTGCTTGGTCGCCTTGAGGCCTTGGGCGAGGAGTCTACAGCTGCAACTGCGCACCTCGGACGGTGCTGTCAAGCTTCTTGCAGGCGACTCGATGTGACCAGTCTCGACAAATGGCGCGTGACTGCAGTCTCGAAACAGTACAAGCTCGACGCGTGGTGCAGGAACCCCGCGTCCATGAGCGATGTCCCGAGGCGAATGGCTTCGGAGGCGTCGCGTCCCCACTCCATGTTGAGCATGCACGCAACAACCTTCTATCACGTGGTCGTTGCCTCGCCCTTGGAGAAACATCGCAGCGCGCGAGAGGTCGAGCGCGACGGGTCCAAGCGCCTCGACATGAATTGCCTCGAGGACGTCGACGATTGTAGCGGCCGTGGGGCGAAGCTCGGGCTCGGCGCGCCACGCGGCGTCCAGAAACTGTGCGAACCGTGGGTGGACGTCGGTGCGCACCGTGGGACGGTCGCCGAGCAGCACCCGGTCGAGCACGCGCAAGTGGTTGTCGTGCAAGCCCGGGTATCGCTCGATTCCGCGGTGCAGAATGTCCCACATGGTGATGCCGAGGCTGAACACGTCGACCGCTTCCGTGTACGTGGCAAAGCCGCTCTTGCCGTTGATGACTTCGGGCGCCATGTAGTCGACCGTGCCCTGCACCGTCATGCGGCGGGCACCACCTGGAGGCTCCATGGCACCGGCGCGGGACGCCCCAAAGTTGGCGAGGTTGACCATGCCGTTGGCGTCCACGAGTAAATATCCGGCTTGATATCGCGGTGCAGAAAATGCGGTGAGAACGAGTGGAGGTAGGCCACCGCGCGGGCCGTGTCCAAGAGAAGACAAAGGTCCAACCCACTTTGCTGTAGCGGCGCGGCCGGCAGTGCCAAGTAGTCGGCGACGCTCCCGCGGCAAAGCTCAAAGACGAGGCAAATCGTCGGAGGGCACACGCACATACCATGAAACGAGATAATGTTGGGATGCGCGAGCGCGGCCTCGGTGGAGAAGCCCGCCAAAATCTCGTCGGTGCGTAGACCTTGATGGCGACGTCGAGCTTGGTGCGGAGCTTGCCGCGGTACACGACAGCGCTGACGCCGGCACCAATGCGTCCCTGGATCGCGAGCTGTGCAAAGTCAATGATGTGTTTCCGGTGCATCTCGACAAGCACTTGGAGGCGTGGGCAGACGTGATTTCTAGAATCCAAAGGCTGTGGTGCTGGAGGAGCGCGCGCTGACCAAGTCCACGCCAGTGCTCCGTGTCGGCGCGCAGAAGTGCCCACGCAAAGAGCGGGGCGAGCGTATCGAGGTGCGGCGACAATGACGAGCGTCGTCGCCACCTCAACGTACCGGTTCATATTCGCATACAATAGTCCTTCGTACGTGTACTCGAGCAGCTGGACCACGAGCCGGTAGGCGCAAAAGGCGCGGAGACTGCGCGCCGACGCCCGCGACCGCGGATACGGCAACATGCACACGTCCGCGATCGAGATGCCCCACGCAAAACCATTGGCAACGCACACACGACGGGGTCGCCGGCGCCACCGAGCAGCGCAATGGCGACAGGAAGCAGCGACAGCGTCAAGGCGATCGCGATCGCGCGTGCGAGGGCTTGGACCGTCACGCTGCGCTGGTAAAAGTACGGAGGAGCAACACAAAGATAAACTGGCGACCGGCAAAGACAACCGCCGCGTGCATGCGAGAGGTCGAAAGCAAGGTCGAGCACCACCGTGGCCCAGAGACTGCCGGCGTAGAGGCTCAAAGCGAGGCACAGCGTCCAGAGAAGCGGCTCGAACGTCGGCAAGATGACCTTGCGCGACGCATGGATGTCGCCAGCGTACGCGCTAGCCGCAAGTAAACAAGGAGGCCGCCCGACAGCAGCAGCATGAGTGTATACGACACGGCGGCTTGGAGCTGGAGGTTCTAGAAGGCACGTCAGATGTCCTCGTCCACCGTCGCTGCGGTCTCGTTTATCTCGTATCGGGTGTCGTCCAGGTAGAAATATCACAATGATCATGCCATGTTCGTGGAGCGAGCGATCGCTGCCCGCCGCTATGCCAACCTCGTAATGCGTGGGACAGCCGACTTGACAGATACCCAAGAAACTTCAACTTTGGCTAGAAGCTCGCAACGTTCTCCGACTATGCATCGTACTCGAACTCTCGCCGCTCCTGGCTCTCCACGCCACTGTGCGACTATGAATGCGAGAAAATGACACAGAAAAAGACATGTTAATTCGGTTTTGTACAGAAATACGCGAGAAAATGTGTGTTGCTAAGCAGTCAAGACGGCGCCTGCGTTCCGATTTGGCTCGGATAAAATGGTTTCCGTGGTCGCAAAGCCCGTAAACTCGTCCGGTGCCATGTCGTTGAGGAGGTTCACCGTGAGGAGGTTGGTGGCGTCGAGCACCTTCTTGTTGCGTCGAAAGAGCTTGTGTTTCGGGGCCTTTGGCTTGGCTTCGAAGCCCTGCGCGAGCTTCTTGCAGCCGCAGTTGCCGTTGTGCAAGAGCCGCTCGGACGACGCTTCGTGCGGCTCGGAGCTCGACGCTTGCGACACGTAAATGACGGGCACGCTCTCGTCGTTGGACGACTTGGTCTCGCGCTGGTCGCGCGGCAACGGCTGCACGAGGTCGATTTGCGCCTCGTCGAAAAAGTAGCTTGCGACCGAGTTCTCAAACGCCTTGGTGTGCGTCACGTGGTGCAGGCACCCGGCGTCGATGAGCGCGTTCCCGACGCGGACCGCCTCCTCGTCTTCGTACGCGTACCCGTGCTCGCGGAGGCAGCGCACGACCTCCTCGCCCGTGAACGTCATGTTGGGCTTGCCGCGGCGCGACTTGCTCAGCGGCGTGTACTGCACGAGGCGCGACAGCACGTGGGCCACCGTGCCGCAGAGCTCCTCTTGGAACGCCTCCAGAAGGCTCACCACCGCACTCGCGGTCGGACGAAACTCGGGGTCCGAGCACCACGCGCTCTCGAGGAGGTCGCGAAACACCGGGTGGAGCTCCGGGTCGAGCGGTGGGCGCTGGCCGTCTAGCACGGTCTTGAAGACGTGCATGTGGCTTGAACTGCTTGCATATTTTTCACGCCCGGGGTGCAAGATGTCCCAGAACGTGACCGCGAGGCTGTAGATGTCGACCATCTCGCTGTAGCTGGCCTCGCCTTGCCGGCCGTCGATAATCTCGGGCGCCATGTAGTCGGCGGTCCCCCGCATCGTCATCAAGCGCACGCTCGGCGTCGCGACGTCGTCGACCTTGACCGCCATCGAACGCGACTCGCCAAAGTCGGTGAGCTTGACGCGGTTGGTCGCATCCATGAGAAAATTCGCGGGTTTGATGTCGCGATGAATGAACGGCGGCGAGAACGAGTGCAGGTAGGCCACCGCGCGGGACGCGTCGAGCATGTAGCAGAGCTGCAAGAGGAGCGGCTCGGTGTAGTCGTGCTTGGCGAAGTGAAGCTTGTCGTCGAGCGACCCGCGGCAGAGCTCCGAGACGAGGCAGATCGTCGGCGGCAGCACACACATGCCGTAGAACGTCACGACATTCGGGTGCGTGAGCGCCGAGCAGAGCGCGGCCTCTTGGGAAAAGTCGACGATCGTCGCCTCAGTGATCTCCGTCGGCGAGTAGACCTTGATCGCGACCGGAATCTTGGAGTGGAGGAGCCCGCGGTAGACGTCGGCGGACGCGCCGAGCCCGATCTTGCGCGTGAGCTCGAGGTGGGCAAAGTCAATGATGTCGCGCTGGTGCATCTCGAGTAAAATGTGCAGACCTTGCGCCGACACGATCTCCTGCATGCACTGGTTTTGCCGAAAGAGCGCTTGGAGGTCGCACGCGCGCTCGCCGAGGCCGCGCCAATGCTGCGTGTCGGCGCGGAGCACGCGGTAGATAAAGAACGGAGCGGTGGACGCCCACGTGATCGTGAAGAAGACAAGAACGATCCCCGCGGTGGTCAAGTTGACGTAGAAGAGCTCTGCGTAAATCAAGACGAGCACATAATAGCCGATGAGAAAGCCGCAAAATTCGCGCAGCGCGCGCTGGTTGGCGCGGCCGAGCGGATAAAAGCAGAGCCCAATCAAAAAGGCAATGATGCTGACCCGATACACGATCGTGACGACGTGGGCCGTGAGCGGGGCGGCGTCGATGACGTTGAAGACAATCGTGGTCGTGAGCGGAATCGCGCAGAGCACAAACGAAATCGCCATCGAGCGCGTGAGCGCGGGCCGCGACACCGACCGCTGAAAGAGGAACGTAATGACCAAAAACACGATAAACTGCCGGCCTTCGTACAAAAGTTCGGTAAAAATCGAGTTGAAAATCGGCTTGGAGTAGTCGGCGATCGACGCAGCGATAAAGTAGAGCGTGTACGACCCAGTGACGGCGCACATGACCCAAATGAGCGGCTCGAAGGACGGCAGAAGGATTTTGCGCGCGGCGTCCGAGTCGCCGAGGTACGCGGTCGCGCGGTGCCGCCGAAGGTACACGACACACGCGACCGACAAGAGGAACATGGTGCCATACCCAACCGTATACAAAATCTGAAGTACTTTGAACTGGTCGAGAATCTTTTCCCGCGCTGCCTCCGCCGCCGCCAACGCCGCCGGGGACATGGTGGGCGCAGCTTGCACACGTCGCAGGATCTGCTCCACGACTGGCATGGCAAAAGGTAAAGTGATCAGCGACGGAAGCGATCGGTAGCTTGTTGCTTTGCATTCGGGCCAGTCACGGGCTCAGTACGTGCACTGGTGCTATTATACTCAGTATCGGATTTCTCCGGTTGAACTGAGCCGTTCCGTTCTTCGATAAATGCTAGTCGACGAAGAACCGGAGAAGCAAGTCGGCCGCCAAGGTCTCGCGTGGCGCCAACACCATGGTCGACAACGCAGGCAAATAAATAAGATCTGCACTGAGACTCGTATGGTCAAGGAGCTGGCGTGGGTCGAGTCGCCGCAAAATGCGTTGGGTCCAGTACCACGGTAGGTTCCAAATAGATGGGTACGCATACGACTAGTACTACATCGACAGGCGTTATCACCGCGCACCCAGTTCGTTGTCGTACTGTGCGTTGGTGAGGTGGCGCAGTGGTCAGCAGCCCGAACGATTGCTGCCGACCGACGTCTCGTCCGTCAGCCCCCGCGTGTGCCCACGTTGTCTCTCGAAATCGCGGGCCTGACCTCACATGGCGAGTAATGCAGATGGCTACTTGTTGTAGCTGCGAGGCACCCAAGGTGCACCGATACTGTTTCAACAGGATATAGGAACAAGTTGGGTTTGCTAGCCCGTTATTCTATACTTTATCTGCCGTGCTGCAAGTGCTCGGAGGTGCGATTACTGCGCCAGCGAGTCACGCAGGTCGACGTCGTCACCCCACATCATCGTCTCGTCGTCCGTCTCGGGATCCAAAAGCATCTCGACCGCCGACCGTTGTTTCTTGTACAGTCGGTGCCGGCGCTTTGCCCGCTTTCGCGCGATGCCAAGGCCTTGGCCGTGCAGCGCACACTTGCAACTGCCGTCGTCGTCGAGCGCAAACGACAGCAGCGACGACCGTCGCGGTGCCACCGCCGGCTGCCACGTGTACTGTATCCGACTCGAGTTGTGAAAGCCGCGCACGTGCTTGACCTCGTGGAGGTGTCCGGTCTCGAGAAGCGCGTTGCCGACGCGGACGGCTTCAAATTTATCGCGCGTGCCAAGGTGGGTGGCATCGACAAGGGCATCAACGAGGTCGGCACCGGAAAGCGTCGTCTCGCGCTCGAGGGTCACCGCAAGGCGCGCCGTCTCGTCCTCGAGCAGAGAGGCGAGGATGGTGACCATGGACGCGGCCGATGGTCGATCGATCGCGGCGGGTGCCCACGCGGCGACAAGCAGTTGGCGGAGCACCGGCGAGAGGGTATCTCGCAGCGGCGGGCGGGTGCCATCCAGAACGAGTGTGAATACGTGCATGTGGTTCTTGGTGCCGCGCGGGTACTTGCACTGGCGCGGGTGCAGAATGTCCCAAAGCGTCATGCTCAAACTAAAGACGTCCGAGGCGGTCGCGTACGACGCGGCACCGCGCTTGCCGTCGATCATCTCGGGCGCCATGTACTCGACAGTGCCGCGCACCGACATGAGCTGGACGTCGGCGACGCGCGACTCACCAAAATCCGACAACTTGACGCGGTTGTTCGATGCGTCGAGGAGGTAATTGGTAGCTTTGATGTCGCGGTGCAGAAGCGGCGGTGAAAACGAGTGCAGATACGCCACAGCGCGGGCCGCATCGAGCATATAGCACAGCTCGACGAGCGGGGAGAGCGGGGATAACGGCGTCGTACAGCTTAGCAAGTCGTCGAGAGAGCCGCGGCAGAGCTCGGCGACGAGGCAGATCATGGGCGGACACACGCAGAGGCCATAGAACGAGACGATGTTTGGGTGCCGGAGCACGGCCCAGAAGCCGACTTCGTGCGAGAACTCTGCGACGACCGCTTCCGAAATTTCTTGCGGCGTGTAGACCTTGATGGCCACGTCCAACGACGAATGCAGCGTGCCGCGGTACACGGTTGCTGACCCACCAGCGCCGAGCCGGTGGTGCCACTCGAGATGGGCAAAGTCAATGAGGTCGCGTCGGTGCATCTCAAGGAGGATGTGGAGTCCTTCGGCCGACATGACCTCTTGCATACTGGCGCGCTGCGTATCAAGATGCAGTGCGCGAACGCTGAGCCCGCGCCAGTGCGCCGTGTCAGCGATGAGGACGCGCCAGATAAAGAAAGGCGCGAGCATGCTCCAGCACGCGCGCGTCATGAGCACGTACAAGCTCCATGTCGCGAGGTGCGGCTTCGCTTCGATCGTCGCGTGATACGAGAGCTGCGTGGAGATAGCACCGAGGGCGTAGAAGACGAGCGCAAAGACACCGAGTTCACGCACCACGGTCGTGTTGGCGCGGGCAAGCGGCCGGCACGCAAGTCGGAGGAAGAGGACGACGAGGACAAAGCGCGCGAGTACGGCGATCGCGTACTGCAGTTGAAAGACATAGGCGTCCGTGTCGGGGTTCGTGCGCAGTGCACTCGCGAGGCCCATGAGCCCAATGGGCGACACGAGTAGCAGCAGCGTGAGCACCAACGTCCGCAAGATCGCGGGCGCCGACACGCTCTTTTGATAGAGAAACAAGGCGACAAAGACGACGTGAAAGTGCTCGCCGTGGTAGATCGCTTCGTTGTACACGGACGCATAGGGCCCCGGTCCCGGTCCCGCGTAGCCGCACGAGAGCGTCACGCAAAAATACGTGGCGTACATGCCCGAGACGGCCGCAAAGCCCCAGAGCATGGGCTCGAACGACGGCAAGATGAGCCTCCGCGCTGCGCCAGAGCTGCCGCGCCACGCTGTGGAGCGCTGCTGCCGCAGGTACGCTACGGAAACTACGGCGAGGAGAAAGGCCGCGCCATACGCGAGGCCATGGACCAATGCCACGAGCCGCGCTGTCTCCATCTTGCCGCTTCGGTATGATAGTTCGGATAGCCGTGTCATCGTATCCGGAGCAATGAAACTGCAAGGGCAAGTTGCATCAAATTCGACCACAAAGGGCGCATCGCTTTCTTCCAAACTACAGTCGATGCAGTGAGCTTTAGTCGTACTGAGCCAACGCGAATGTGCCGCGCGCAATATGGCTTGAAGCCACAGCTAGCGTCGACGGCTGGTCGGTGCGAAGAACCTTCAAAGGAGCACATCACTGGGTTGTTCAAGGCGTGAGCACGTGGCGCAGAGGCGGCGCGAAGTCGTTGTGAGCAGTGTTTCTAGCACCTACTAAAACCGCCGACTGGGCCATCTCGGCGTCTTGCCTCGACGCCGTCGTCCCTACTTCTCAGCAAGGGCCTCGTGAGGGGCAGCGGGACGGACAGTTGTCGGCTACGTTTATCGTGCGCCAAAGCACGTCCGTTCGCTCTCACTGCACAGTACGCGAGTAGTTAGTTAGTCGACGCCATGATCGACTCGACACCATGGCGATCTCCGCCCGCGCGAAGAACGCGATGACGGCGTAAAAATAGCCCATACAAACCCAAGGTATCGCATTCATTTTTACGAGCCACTCATATCGCGTATAAATATAGCTGACCAATCCGCTTCCGTCGAATATCGCGCCTTGTGTTTCATAGGCGCAATGCGGCTTCTATTTTTAGCGCGATGGCCATCGCGAGCCAACGCATTTGAGTTGCAGTTGGGGTTTTGAACGCAAGCAAAGATGTCGTCTTGTGATGCGAGGTACGATCATCTACGATCTTAGTGCTTCTCTTCACGCTCCTGGCTTAGACCGTCCCCGAAGCGCCGCGTGTCCAAGGCCGGGTTTGAAGATGCCAATGCGATGGGGTTGCTCCTCGACAGCTTTGCGGCGACGAACAGCCCCAAGCGTCACAACTACGGCAACGGCAGCATGTCGTACGATGAGCCCGCCTACCCCAAGAGCGTGAGCCTTCTGCGCCAAGGTACACAGTGCGACGCGTGCATTGTATCATACTTGCATCATAGTGCCGTTTAAAATTCTCGTGCCCGACAACACACCGCTGTCGTGTGAGAAGAGCAGTATGAGTGCGCTCTTTCCGGCGACGCTCACACCGAAAGCTTCATCCAAGCCGTGCTTTACCCCAACGCCGACCGCGACACCAACTTCGACCGAGTTTGACGAACTCCCCGACTCGAGCCTCGACTTTCTCTCGCATTCGCCCGAGTACAACGACAGCATGTCGCCAGCGCCCTTTGATAGCGACGCGACGCTCGAGGTGCTCGGTGATGCCACGACCGCGCCGACGTTTGACCTCTCGAACTGCATACCGCCGGCGCCGTCGCTCCAGGACATGGCCCAAAACATGTATGCGATGGACAACCTCATGGGCTACCGCCGGCTGCAGATGCCGCCGTACCCGGGCATGTTTGACGGCCTCGACCCGCAACACCACCACCACCATCATCACCACGCGCTGCTTGGCGCCCCCGTTGTGCACCCCGGCAGTTGGTGCGAGCGCGAAGACAAGCAGCTCCGAAAAGCCATCAAGAACCTTGGCACAAAGAACTGGAAGCAAGTCGCAATGATGCTCAACACGGGCAAGACCGACGTACAGTGTCTGCACCGTTGGAACAAGGTCCTCAAGCCCGGCCTTTTGAAAGGCGCGTGGAGTGCCGAGGAGGACGACGTGCTCCGGTCGCTCATGCTCAAGTTCGGCGTCGGCAACATTCGCTGGGCCGACGTCGCCAACCACATTCAGGGCCGCACCGGCAAGCAGTGCCGCGAGCGTTGGCGCAACTGTCTCAGCCCCGACATCAACAAGGGCGAGTGGTCGGCCATGGAAGATGAAGTCATGTTCCGTGCGCAGCAGCGCATGGGCAACCGATGGAGCGAGATCGCCAAGCTCCTTCCGGGCCGCACCGAGAATGCGATCAAGAACCGTTGGAACTCGAGCGCGCGCAAAAACTGGTTTTCCAAGCAGCAAGCCAACGGCACGTCGGCAGAGTCGCTCCAAGACGACGACTGCTGCGACGACATGAGCGAGACGGCATCGTCGTCGCCTGCCCCGTCGACCAGCGACAGCATCGACGATGCCCATTTCAACTTTAACGACCTCGCCAAAGCCGTCGAGTCGTCGTCGCCGATGCAGCACCGTGGGCGAAGCGACAGTGTCAACTCCATGAGCAGCAGCGTTGTAGACGAGCTCGAGTTCCTCGTTGGCGACGAAGAGAGCGGCAGCTTTGCCGACGGCTTGCTCTTGGGTACGCACGACCTCATGGACGCAGATCTGAGCTTGCTCTTTGACGCGGTCGAGCAAGACTTTGCAGACGCCGACGGCAGCGACGAGGCCAGCACGACGTCCGCGGCATAGTTAGGATTTTTGAATGTGTCGCGTCGAGACTCGCATCGAGAAGCAGCCGCTAGGAATTAGCACTAATTAATAAGACAACATCCCCAAAAATGACAATCGTTGCATACAGAAACGCCTGTCGAGTGGGCCACTAGACAACATTATCCAATTCGTATCATAATTCAACGAAGTGGATAAAGTACGATCAATCTTCGAATAAACCGTCAACTATGGGATAAACATCACCGATGCACGGTCGTGGCCCTAAAACCCGAACGGTCGATTGATATTTCCATCGACGTACACAAAACCCCGGGGAACACAAATTTGTCGTGAGCGGACTATAGTAATGATGGCCAAAATGTTATTTTTTGGTCTTTTTCGCCAGTTTTTTCTTGGGAGATTTGGATTTGATCGCCTTGGCGTGCGCTTCGTTGGCGACTTCAATCGCTAGAAGCGTCGCGCCACCGTCAGCTGGGAGCGGGTCAATCGGAGCCGCGCCTTTGCACCGCTGGTTCTCCAACGTGCTCTGAAGTTGCGCCGACTCCCAGTCCAGGAGTACACTGCGAATCTAGTCGGAGGGTCGCACCATGTTTTTCTATCGCAAGTGTATACCTCGGCTTTGCTAGTCACGACGTTGAGCGCCGCGTCCATGTCGTCCTGGGCAAGGTCGAACGCGTCCTTGTTGTACTACCCACGAGGCATCCGTCGTGAGCGACGAAACCGAGTGCTACCTGGTTTTTCAAGCGCGGGTTGGCGCCGTGGTCCAAAAGCAGCCGTGCAACGCGTTTCGATTGATGGAAGATCGCAATTGCAATAGGTGTCCAGCCTTTGGCGTCGCGGGCGTTGACGTTGGGCTTGAATACCTTGGTGTACACCTCTTGCACGGCGGTCGCACGCTTGTGGGCGCGGAGCATCGGATGACTCTCGTCTTGAAACGCCTAAACAATTATGCGTCATTAGTGGCTCTCTATCCGCAGCACCAACCTTCCAAAAGGTAAGGAGCATAGTTGCACTCTCTGCATTGTCATATTGGGCAGTAAGAGCCAAGAGGGTCGCGCCGCGCTCGTCGCGGACGTCGGCGGTCCCTGCAGCCGTGTTGGGGTTAGGGTAGGCTCGAGCAACGAACGCAGCGTACCCCGGGGTCGCGTCTCGGTTTCGACGGCTTCGCTTCCGAGTGCGGCAAGCTTTTCTTTGAGGGCTTCAGCCGCCGTACTCGCGGTCGACGACGCCGTCGCAATCAGATCTTGGTGGATGCGCAGCATGGCCAGCTGCTCGCGCTCGACATGACTCGTGAGGCGCTCCTGGAGCTTCTTCTCCATAATCTAATGCAAACCACCAAATGAAGCAGGAGTCCCGTCAAGCTTCTCTAAGCATTCTCTACTTCGTTGCGCTCGCGCAGGAGTGTCTCCGTCGTTTCGACGTTCCACTCGCTGAGAACGGCAGCGATGTCCTTGGTTTTTGCCACGTCGAACGCACGCTCGCTACCACACGCAATGGATATTGATGGTGATGCATCGTGATCTATTGGGAGATACCCTTGCTGCGTCGTGCACCGTGGGTCGCCGCCGGCGTGCAGCAGAGCAATGACGGCATTTAAATGACCGTTGTACGCCGCCCGGAAGAGTGGCGACCGCCCCGCATCGTTGCGCGCATTCGGATTAGCACCCTAGAAGCCAGGATATGCAAGCTTGGACGATCGACTAAAGGGCACTACGAGCGCCAAGAGATGCGCAATCATCTCATCGTGGCCTTGGCACGCGGCTTCCGAGAGCGCCGTGTGTTTGTGTCCGTCTTCGCTTTCGAGGTGGTATCCCTTCTCGAGCCAGCTGTCAAGTGCGGCAATATCGCCGTCAAAGCCAGCCTCGACAACGTCGACGCTGTTGCGCCGCACCTACAGTGAGTGCGTCGCCGGCATCCCATCTACGACCACGTACCTCTTTGAGGCCAAGCGCCGACGCGACCGGGTCGTCGCCGTCGTTCGCGGCGGCGAGCGCGTCCGGCGGGAGCACCGACACGAGGCACATGCGCTGGCGCGTCCGGGGTGGCGGCTCGACCGCACCGTAGAGCAATGCAAACTTGAACGCATCGCACGGAAGAAAGAGGTTGGGTTCGGGGTCGCCTTCTTCCTAGGCGACAATAACGTCCTATGCGATAGTTCATGATGCTACACGAGGTTACCTTGCGGAGCAGCGTCGACCACACTTCGGGTTTGAAAAACTGCGCGCGATCGAGCACTTGGTGCGGAAACGCGCCGTCCAGAAAGTACGTGTCGAGCTCGAGCCCCGTGAGCTTATCAAAGCAGATGGTCATGAGCGAACCGAGGCGAAGCGCCGCTACAAAGGCATTTGCGATCGCTGCACAAGTGTTGTCGGACCCTACCGACAAGGTGGCGCCGCAACGACGCCTCGGTCATGTCCAGTGGATTCCCCGCAAGGAGGAAGCAGCCACGCTGGTACTTGAAGAACTGGGCTGCTTGGCCGCCCGTGTGATCCACGACGAGTGGGTACTTTTCGTAGACATAGACGGCCTTCTCCAACGCGGCGGGCAAGTCTTTGAGCGTCGTGCGGATCTCGGGTGCCATGGCCTCTACGCCGCCGGTAGTATCATCCTCGTCATGGGTGGGTACCTTGCGCCGCGCGCTGCTTTACATCCACAATTAGCCGCGCTACCATCTCCGTAGTGGGTCCGTGCAGCTGCAGCGCGGTGACGACCATGCTGGGCTCCATGTCGAGGAGCTGGCTCCCGCTCACGTCTACTCAAGATGCAACAGGCCGAACACTATGCTTGCAGCGTGTACCATTGGCAGATATCCACTCCAGAACGAGTTGGCGCGTCGCATCGTCAGTGATGGCCTGCGAAGCAAAGTCGCCGACGTCAGCGCGTCGCCATTCGAGCACGGGCTTGGTGGGCGTGGTGCATCCGCTGCCCATATCGTGGTGTCCACGTACTAACTGCCGTCGTAACGCCCACTGCGTAGACCCTACTCGCAGCTTCATACTAGCATTGTCCACCCCCGCGCCTCCTCCACATGCCTGTCTCCTCTCGACGTGGATGCCATGGATGCCCATGGATGACTCGACCGCGCGCCGCGTCGTCATCGTCTTGCCACGTCACGCGTACCCAACTTCAACTAGGACATGTCCTACCGGAAACCCTTCTGACGTACTGATATCCTGGCCGGACACTGGAATCAGGGCTCGGAACCATCCGGACAACGTGGATCGGCAACCGGAATGGGACAGGCCCCTTCGTTGCTCTTGTTTTTTGTATGCGGCGGTGGCCGCGTCCTAATGTTGAAGCGCTTGGCACCCATGACCAGAACTGGTTCTCCCCGTCGCTCTCGACGTGGCCCACTCTTGGCGTCGCCCGCCGTGCTGGCGTGTGATACCTCGCCACAGTATACTGGATATTTCGAACCTTGAACCGGCAGCCGCGGGTGCCATCACTTGGTGTTTGTATGGAAAGAAGCAGCCTTGTCAATCTCATTATATTCTTCGGATTTAACGGGCCTTGGCGAGTGGCGTGGTATTTTATTCCTCCCAGCTGGCACGACATACAAACACCAAGTGAAAAAGAAGGAAGCGCGCATTAAATTGCATCTGGTTCCGCGTAAATTCATTGCCGACGGAAAAAAAGCGAAGCGCTTGAGGCGCAATATTTGCAAGTTGCGCGTCTCTGCGGACGATCGCGACGACTGAAGCTGCCGATCCGCTTGCATCTCGCACCTCGATGGTCATGCAGACGGACCTACCCGCCTTTCCCATCCACCCGGTGGTCATCATCGACAACCAAGAAGAGGACCTGCGCGCCAAGGAGCCCGTAATCGACGGCGGCGACGACGACAGTACGATGGCCTCGCAGAAGGAGTGGAGTGACTTTCTCAACTCGAGCGTGCTTGCGCTCAAGCTGGAAGAGCCTGTGGACGAAGACAGCGCGCGGCCCAAGCCCATTGCGATCGGCACGCCGACGCAAAAGCAGCTCCGCGCCGGCTCGCCGCTCGTGCTGTGCATGTCGCCGCTCGCGACGATCCCGCCGATTCCGTCGATGGTCAATAGCCCCGAAGCGACGGCGGCCGTGAACCCCACGTCGTGGCCGTCGTGGCAAATGTCGATTCCCGATACGGACGACGTGGACGAGGACGACAACGACGGCGACCACAGTCCGTTGGGCATCCCGCTCTTGAGCGAAAAGCAACACGCGACCGAGAAGGCGCGCCGCATGCGCGCCAAGTCGTTCTCGGCCATCTACGCCCACGAGCACCATGCCGCGGCGTGGAGCAGCGAGCGCCACGATGGCTTGGGCTTGAGCAACAACAACCTTCCGCCGCCGTTGCCACACTTGCAGCTGCCGCCGACGCCGTACCAAGCGGCGCCCATGCAGTCCGTGTCCAACTTCAACATGCGCCGCTACTCGGGTGACTTTGATCACTATGGTCACCGCTCGATGGACCTTGCATCGTCGTCGTCGTCGTTCTTGCCGCCGCCGCCTCCCATGCCGACAGGCAATCGGGGCATTCGGTCGCATAGCATCGAGTGCCACACAAGCTCGTCCCACATGCCACGCCCGCCGTCGATGGGCAGCCCGTACCACGCGGTGACGCGCAGCCCGATGCTGCGCCAAAACATGCGGCAGCCGCCGCTCCCGACCAAGCAGTCTGGGAACCAGTACGCCGAATGGCAGCGCCCCAACGACTTTGCACCGCCGCTGCCGCCCGACGCAGGAGCGTACTATGGCAACCCAACTGCCACGGCCACCAACGGCAACAGCAACAGCAACAACTTTGCCGAGTACATGCCCGAAGCGTACTACGAGGTGCAGTTCAAGCGTTGCCGCAAGGATGTCTTTTCCGGTCTTGGCGGCTTCAAGCTCGGCGACTACGTCAAGGTAGTCAAAACGCCCTTCTATGCAAAGGGCTCATGAGCCGCAGGTGGAAGGCGATCGCGGCGAAGACGTGGGCCACGTCATCCGCATGGCGCCCGACGCCAAGACGCTACGCAGCACGAACGACAGCGAAAGCAAAGAGCCTGCGCCGATGAAGCGCGTCATGCGTCTCGCCAGCGAGAACGAGCTGACGCTCTTGCGCGAGCAGGTAGACCGATCCTATTCGATGTCGAATTGCTCAGTTTCGTGTGAAATAGCACAAGGAAGAGCAGGAAGTACTGCAGGTCTGCCGCAGCAAGGTGCGCCAGCGCATGCTGCCCATGAACGTCATTGACGCCGAGTATCAATTTGACCGGCACAAGCTCACGTTCTTCTTCGAGGCGGACCGGTACGCCTTGTCCGCTACGACCACTGAGATCTGAGCGGCTGCGTAGGCGCATCGACTTTCGCGAGCTCGTGCGCGACCTCTTTGCGATCTACAAGACGCGCATTTGGCTCCAGCAAGTCGTCTCGGTGCACAAGAAGGGCATGGCGCCCGAGTTTGAACTCGCGGACGGCCACCATTAGACACTGACTAGAGAAGAGACGACCACGACGAAGCAAGGATATAGAAGACCCAAGGGATTAGAGAACGCGCGGCCTGCATGGTAGTAGATACGTGTCGTGTGTGTGTATATGTGGTACATAAGATGATAATGCATCTCGGAAAACACGCCATTCTTGTACATGTAGCACCAACTTAGAGCTCGTCGTCCGACTCGGACTCGGTCTCGGACTCGGCGCGGTCCCGCCGGCGTGGCACCGACGTCGTCTCGGGCGTGTCGTGACTGAGTTGCGTGAACCAGTCGGCCACCGTTGCCAACGACGACTGCACGGCAGGAAGCACGTGCTCGTTGATGGTCGCCTCGAGCAGATTCCGCTTCATATGCACTGCTATCGTGAGCGATGGCATCGTAAACGCTTCTTGGAGCTCCATGTCGTTGGTCAAATGCACCTCGTCGCCCTCGTTGTCTTCGTACGTGAGGTCCCATGGCAGCTCCTTGCTGCTCGTGGGCAGCGCGAGCTCAAAGAGGTGCGCGGCGAGAATGCGCACGTCGAGGAGCGTCGTGTCGAGGCCGACCGCGAGCTCGCGGCGCTGGCTCTCGTAGCGAAGGACCAAGGCGCAGCGCTCGGGACGGCTTGCCATGTTGCCTTTCTCTTCTTGATCGGATAGTTCGAGTCGGCTATCCCACGCAGCTGATGAAGATAGGTGGAAACGGCTTTTTCGCGATCTTGCTTGTCTTTGAAGACGTCAAATTTAAATTTAATGCCACGTGGATGAGAGACGACGACTACTACAGTGCACGCCACCTGTACCCTTCCAGATGAATGTGGTCCAAAACTTTTGAATCCCAGCTCTGAGTCTTCATTTTTATATCAAAAGGACGTTATAAATCGACTGTTCTGTCCAAGACGAAGAGACGTATAAGAGCCGATCGCAATGAAATGAAAAACTGACGAAGTTATGGGCGTTCAAAGTTGGGCATCACAGGACCAAGGGGTCCGAAATTGTTACATAAATTTGACCGGATAACATGGAGCCCCTCCGGATAAGGCCCACCGGCGCCGGATGAGGTGTCATTATCCGGATAACGAGCTCACTCAGCCATTTCCATGCCTCGGAAGACCAAACGAGTCCTGCACTTGGAGCACGCACGCAAGGCCCGAAAGCTGGACCGTGCTGAGGCCGTCTCCGCAGCACAAGGTACTTTGCGCTAGGGTAACTTTCTACAACGGACTATTGTATCTAGGCCCACCCCTGGAGCAGGAGGAGACCGTTCTTGACGACGGCATCGAGGTCGACGACTCGGAGGACGACAACGCAGAGGACGAAGACTTCTTCATGGTCACAGGCAACATCAACGTCGACGAGGGTCCACGTGAAGAAGGTCCAGATGAAGAAGAGACTCCAGTCGTTTGGACCATCGCGCACGATGACAAGGCTGCGCAGCGCAAGCGAGCCGCGTACGTCGGCACCAGATGCTTACTGTGTTCGAGGCCCTGCGCCCCGATTGTGTCGGTGTCTTTCTGTTCGACAACAGCACCAACCATGGTGCTTTTTCTGCCGACGCGCTCAATACGTCAAACATGAACCTCAACCCCGGCGGCAAGCAACCCAAGCTGCGCGACGGCTGATACGAGAAGGATGGCGTGCGTGTCACGCAGTCGCTGGTCAAAGCTCCCGACGAAACGCCCAAGGGTATCAGGATCGTACTCCAGGAGCGGGGCCTTTGAAGCGCCAGCCTCAGACTCGACACGGCGAAGGACCTCCTCGGATCCCAGCCCGACTTCACGTCCCAGAAGGGCTGCGTTGAAGAAACCATTGAGGCTGCTGGGCACGTCGCTCTCTTTCTGCCCAAGTTTCACTGCGAGTTCAATGTCATCGAGATGTACTGGG
>NW_008246073.1:866175-907049 GCF_000281045.1 Saprolegnia diclina VS20
AATATCGCTGCATCCTGACGACAGGACGATACAAAGGGAATAGATAAATAAGTATTTCCTTGGCGTGTGTAGACGTCGCTACGCGAGAAGCTTGACGAATTGGTGATTGAATTGCAGCGGATCAAACTTTGTCATTTCTGGCCTGCCGATTGGCCATTAATGGACCAATGATACGTGGTGTATTTGGCTAAGCCAATCCTATTGCTCAAACCACGGCAAAATTAGTGGGATCAAAATTTTGTCCAGCCTCGGGACGGCAACAGCCACCAAGGTCGAGCCTGGTATCAAGGAGATGTATGTATGTCCCTTGCTCGTATGCTCGCGCGAGCATCAAGTGCTTTGACTCGTCTTAGGAGGCCTCGGGCTGCGGGCGTTCCGCGTGACGCGTCGTCACGGCCCTTGGCACAAGCGCTACGGCGGTTGGTTACGCGGCAGGATTTAAGGAAATCCAGCTCATCCTTCATCGCGGATAGGCGCCAGTGACGCCGTGACGCGTAGCGCTCACTAGGCTTTAGGACTTGTGGTGGACGGATGAACGAAAGGTATGGGAAATGGCTTTGGTCGATTTTACAAAGTGAGGCTACGGTGTCGGACTTCTTCTCGCTCACTCGTCAGATTTGGCTCGAACTTGGTCAGTCGACGCGCATCGTTTTCATCTTGATAATGCCTATGATAACGAGGTATCTACAAGCGTAAATGTACCAACAAGTCGCCAGCACCCGCCAAGACGGTCGATGAGAGTCGAGTTGCAACGTGTCCTCTGGTCGTACGTCTGTTTTGCAACCAAGCTGACGCGCCACCAGTGGATCAACAGCGTCGCCACGAAAGCACATCGTTTCATCCGTCCGTGGCAACGTCGTACATCGACTGTGGCTCGGTGGCGTGGTTGCAGAGCATACTTACGACAAGAGGCACACGGCGACTCGATATATGCCGGAAGCGACGACTTGGACCATGCCGTCGCACGCTGCGCGTCGAGGGGCGATGCGCGCGATGGATACAATGGGCAACTGAGCCTTGTTGCTCCCATCTTGTTGCGTTCTAAACGGCCTCCACCGAAGCTGGCCTTCCCATCACTCCGCACCAGTGCTTGCCTGCAACCCGAGCGCGCCACGTCATTCATGCCGCCACTGGATTGGCTCATGTTATCCATGCCACAGCCAATCAGATGCGGCCGCCATCGCATCCATTTCGTTGGCCACCTTCAACGTCCTTCTTTGCACGAGTACCGGTAAATGGTCGAAGGGCAAGTTGCTGACGCTCGTCATTGTAGAAGAAGAGAAACACCCTCTTCAAACGGTCGGCTTACTTTGACGTTGGGCAGTAGAAAGCCATGGAAGGCGCTTTTTGCCTTGGAAGGCGCGGTGTCGGAGGGTCGTCCAGGATGTCATCGCTGGCAGCGCAAGCAAGGTCCTGGATGCGCTTGAGGTCTACAAACGCTTGTGTCTGCGTGTCGACCTTGGGCGGTAGCGGGCATAGTTGCCAGTGCATGGACTTGACCTTGCGCCACTCTGTCTCCATCGCCACGATGACGCCCGTGCTATGGTGCTCGACCGGCCGAAGCGACTGAATCACGGCTTGGGTCCGCGCTTGGAACGCCGCTTTTGCGTGCCGCTCGTGGGCTTCGATACGGTCGCGCTGTTGCTGGTCGCGACGCACCCGTGCCCGACGCTCGCGCACACTCAACGCTGTATCCTCGAGGCGTTCTTCTGCGCACAGTGTCTTGACAACGATCTCTGGCGCTACCTCGGTGGTCGCCGCCTCTTTGGCACGTTTCCGTATGGTCTTTGTGGATCCTTTGGCTTCGAGCATGGCGAGTGTCGCTTTCTTCTCTTTGACTAAACGCAGTGCAGCATGAGGCGAGACGTCGATAGCAACAAGAGGTACGCAAGGCCCGCTCAAGAAGCGCTAGCATCGCGTCGTTCTGGTAGTCGCGCGCCCAGTCCATGGCCGAGTTCTGGGACGTACCGCAGTCCTAGAGTCTCCAACTCACAGTATGGACAAGTGGTGGCGTTTGGTACCTTTGTGACGGACGCGCCGTAGCGTAAGAGTAGCTTGAGCATCCCGACGTCTTGGTGCTTGGTAGCCCACCGAAGACACGAAAACCCCGACTAGTGGGAGGTACGAAAACGTGGCTGCTCGAACAATGGACACCTTGTCGCACACGTCCAAGTCGGCGCCGCGCAAAACAAGGTATCGAAGAAGTGCCGAGCGCTGGCGTCGGCACGCGGCGCACACGGCCGTCTCTTGAATCTAGACTTGCACGATGACGACGTCAACTCGTGGTCGCACCACGTAGTACCGTCGACGTCACGTTGATGTCGCCGTCGTAGTTTAAAAACATGTGCACGAAGAAGAGCCAGCCATGCTACCAGAACAGCGTCGCATCCTTCTCCTACGCGGTAGTATGAGGTTATCGTACCGCAGCCGCGTGGACGATGGGGGGGACGCCCTAATATGCTGCTTCGTGAGGTGACACAATCAAGCCGTGTTGACGAACCGAGTCGTCGCGCTCGTTGACATCGTAGCCGCGCTGGAGCAAGCGCCTATCAGAACTAGAATGTCGATACATGCGTACTAGTATGATGCAATGACAAAACCAGATCGTAAAGCGGTCACTGAGGCTCAGCGGTACGCGCTGGTGGCTCAGCTTGTGCATCGCATACGAGAGAAGGTTGGACTGCTCGAGAAGGCCGCGCTCGCGAATGTACTTGTTCTCGGCGATGCGTCGCTTCCACTTGGCGAGCTGGCGCGCCTCGTCGTCGTAGCTGCCGTCGGTCATGAGGATTGATTTGACACGCCAAAGATAGGTGTCGCAACCGGATAGATGGTGCATTATACGGACAAGGGCTGGGATTGGCTCGGTGATTTGGCTAGAATCACGCAAATTGGCTGCTGTGTCGTTGGGACAGCGACGCCAAGTATCCTGCCACCCGGCCAAAGCCAAAAGACATGTTTTTCGTTGTCGTACTTGAAAGTACTATGTGCTCTAGGCGAGTTTGACCGTCCATGCATCTTCTGTGTGCTTATCTGCGTCGGCTGGTTGCGTGTATTTAGTGGCGAGGCAGGATTGGTCGCCATGGTCACATTTTTGGACCACGATGAGCGCGCCGTCGTCGACGTTCTGGCAGGACCTTGGACGTCCGATATACGTGGCATCGCCGATGGTCGACCAGTCCGAGTACGCGTTCCGGCAGCTCTGCCGCCAGTACGGAGCGCAGCTGTGCTACACGCCGATGCTACACGCCAAGGTCTTCCTCTCGGACACGACGTACCAAGCCCAGCGGCTCGACATCATGGCCGACGAAGGTCCTACGATCGTCCAGTTTGCTGGCGACAACCCCAAGATACTGCTAGCTGCCGCCAAAGTCGTCGAGGGCTGTGCAACCGCTGTCGACCTCAACTTGGGTTGCCCGCAACCCATTGCGCGCAAGGGCCATTACGGCTCGTACCTTCTGCGCGAGGCAAACACGATTGTCGACATTCTCCAGTGCTGGACTCAGAACTTGTCAATTCCCGCCACGTGCAAGATCCGTATCATCGATGAAGGCAGCGCGGACCCTACGAACCGTGGTCTCCAAGCCACGTTGCGGCTCGTGGATCAGATCGAAGCTGCCGGTGCCGCTGCAATTACAGTACACGGACGCAACCGCGTCATGAGCGGCAAGAAAATGGGGCGTGCTGACTGGGCGGCGATCGCGGCTATCAAAGCGCGCGTCTCGATCCCGGTCGTCGCCAACGGCAACATTGAAACGTTCGATGACGTGGCAGCGTGTAGGGCCGCGACGGGTGCCGACGCGGTCATGTCGGCGGAGGCGCTTCTCGAGAACCCAGCGCTCTTTAGCGGCCGGGACGTGAGTCCGTTTCAGCTCGCACGCGAGTACTTGGGCCTGGCGACCGCGTCGCCCCTCGTGGGCGTCAATTTTCACCGGACCGAGAAGGCCCATGTGGTTCGCATGCTGCATGCACCCATGCGTCAGCTCGCCCGGGCGTCCGTCATGGATGCCACCGCGCTCTTGGCCGCAACGCAGTCACTTCCCGAGCTCATGGACGCTGTCGCAACCATCGAGACGGCGGCCGAAACGTTGTCGATACCGCACGTGCGAGGCGCGGACGCGTGGTACCGGCGGCACCGTGTCGATGCCGATAACAACGCGAGTCGGTCGGCACGCAAAGACATCCAGCGGCAATGGCTTGCCGGTGGCTTGCGACTCACCCGATGACTAATGAAGAATTCCATGTACTTTGACGCGTCATGTGCGATCGAACCCTGGGTGGCAGCTGCGCTTGCCGTCACTTGACGTTGGTCTTGCGTCGTGTCCTCTGCGCTGCGCGCGCGTGGCACTGGCGATCAAAGCGCGTCTCCAACAAGCGCATCCCACGCTTAAATGGAAAGTAGCGTCGTACTGTACGAGGCTGTTAATGGCGAAGCCGCCTGCATACTAGTATGATGCAAGATTCGAGCGCATACGCATGTGACCGTCGATGTATTACACCTTGGACCTTGAAGCTGCGACTCTGGCGACTGGGGATTCCGTAGCTGGATGGCACCGGCCCACTTGGATGCTCCCTGGCTCCACCTGGCACGCCACGGTGATTTCTCACGTGTGAAATATAGATTGCCACCGACCAGTCGTGTCTCTGTAAACCGGGCCACCAACAAACCAGCTCTGGCACGTCGCAGCCCAGGATCTTCTCATTGCCTTCTCCTTCGTCGACGTCTCCGTCGTTTGCATGCGACGATCGAGGCGTCTTCGCATGTGTACTCAGGCAGACGACGTAGCATCATCGTTGGCATCATTCGCCTCACAATCGACATTGGCCTCCATGCACAGATGACGGAAGGCATATCGCCAGTGGCATCCCACTCCATGGTGACCGTGGCCGTCACGTTGCGAGCGAGCCATTAGTCTACGAGAATCGAAAGGGCCGAACGAACGTGTCCGAACGTCGTCCTATAAACTCTTGGTGCGTCGTCATGCAGAAGCCTCTTGCCCGAGCCAGAGGCTGGACACGACGTGGTCCGAGTCTGCGTCAACAGCAATTTCTTGCGATCGATTTAGCGCAAAGATCACATCGCAGCACCAGTCTCCACAGCGTCTCCAGTGTCTCCACGACGCCTTCGTGTCGCACCGGAAACACACGTGAAAAAACATTTTGAAAACACACGTCATTTTTCACGCGGAAGCCCCGCTGCTGGCTAATGTCGTGGTCGAGTATTTTATATATGACGCGTTTGTATGCCTATGGAAAGAAATACATTAAAATAGCGCGCGGTCTCCTACGACGGTGTAGCGCGTGGCAGCTGGCGCTGAAGAATTGCATGGAGTAGGACGTCGAGGTCCATTTTCGCTTCGTCCTCGCAATACGAGGCCCATGGAAGCCAACCTCATGGACGACCTCGAGAGCCAAGCGCGGACGTCATTGAGCCTCTTCAGCTTTGGCGACGTGGGCGAGTACACGCTGCTGTCGCAGTCGACGACGAGCGCGAGCAAGCTGCGCCTCGAAGAGCGCGTCGTCAAGCGCGGCGGCGAGACGACCTTGTACCTCGTGCGGTCGACGGTCTTTGTGGCCGCCGAGCTCCATGAGCTTCTTCCGATCCTCATCAACTCGGAGAAGACCGCCATGAACGACGCCGTCCAATTCTTCTTTGGCGGCAAGCACCGCCATTGCACCCAAGTGTATCGGCAGAAGCGGGACACAGGCGTCGCGAGCCTCAAGCGCGTGATTGCCGACCAGGGCACGATCCTCAAGAGTCGCTGGCAGTGCTCGTTCCTCGACTTTGAAGGCACGCTCGTGCCCGATTGGCGCGACGACTATGCATCGCAGCCCAAGCCCGACATGTTTGTGCGCGTCATGCAGTCGTCGTCGCTCCTAGACGACCCGCCAACGCACCCGCTGCCCGCCAACACGAAGCTCAAGTCGATCTCACCGCGAGGCGTCATGGTGCGCAAGGTGCCCAACCCGTCCTTGAACCCGTCCGACGCGCCATTGGGTGTCGAGGTGCAGTTTGTCGTCTCGTTTCTCGAGACGGCGCTCATCAACTTGCCGCGTCGGAGCCGATATCAAAAGCTCGTCGCGCAAATGGCCAAGCTCGAAGACGTGGTCGTGAGCCGCCGCCTCAGTCGAACGTTCCGCGACCGGAAGCTCAACCCGCTCCACCCGCAAATTCAAAACTGGGTTGCCAACGACAACCGGACCACGTGCCACATTTGCAACGCAAAGTTTCATTTTTCCAAGCGGCGCCACCACTGCCGGCTCTGCGGTGAGATCGCGTGCGATGCGTGCTCGCCGAAAATGGAGGTCTGGCTCCCGTACAAGTCGGCGCCGACCGCCGTCCGCATCTGCACCGACTGCGTTCACGCGCAGCAAGCCGACGACGACGAGGACGTGGCCACGGCCACGCTTGCCAAGTCGAAAAACGTCAACGTCTCGGTCTTTGATACGATCTACGACGCCATGTACTGCAACAACCAGAGCTTCAAGGACCGCCCGATCGAGCGCGACCTCCGAGGCACCGCGTCGTCGTCGCCATCGTCCTCGAGCGAGCTCGGCGACGACGTTGCAGAGAGCGTGTCGCTTCTGGACCTGAACCTGCACCTCGCGCCGCCGCTTGACGAGAAGGGAGATGCGTGCAAGTGCTGCCGCGACCTCCTCGGTGCTGTCCGGTACGGCTGCTCCATGTGCACGGGTGTTGTCTGCGGGTCGTGCAACCTCCAAGTGCACGGCAACGACGGCGTCGAGAACCTCTGTCGCATTTGCGTCGGGAAGGACTCGGTCACGCAGCTCCTCACGCGCTCGGACAAGGGCCTTCGCCACTCGATCAACGTCGGCGGCTTGGACGGCCGCCGGCGCAGTAGCAGCAGCAACGCCGTGCTCTCGCAGTCGGCGCGTCCGCACCGGTCGCGTCTCTCGTCCGTCTTTTCGCACTCGGACCCGTCTCGGCACCTCACGTCGTCGCCGCCCACGTCGTGGGTCACGTCGTAGCTTTGTTTTCTTTTGCGTTTTATTTAATTTCAAACTCTGTACGTTGCAAGCCGCTGTTTTATCCACTGGAAACTGCACCACAAGGGAAGTACCTGTCGAAGCCCGAACAGTCTACCGAGCAGCCCATGAACCCAGCTCCTGTACGAGAGGCCACACCAACTAGATGCTCTTCAACTAGAGCCAACAGCAGTAGCAGCCCTGAGGAGTGATGTAGTAGCTGCCGATTCAAGTGCGATTTACAGGTCTAGAAATCGTTCTCATGACGAAATCCTCAAGTCCACGGATAAAACGACGGGAAGAGGACTGCGCCGAGAACGCTAAAGCCAAGCGCATACAGCAGAAGCCCCTTGCTCGCCGTCGGGTGCGTCATCGAGAGGTGGCCCGCAGCCCAAAAGATCGGCGGGTTGGCACAGAGGAACCGCGTCAGCACCTAATAGTTGCATATGAGAGACGTGGCATCCATCCAAGCGCGCGTACTTGGATGTGGAGCACGACAAGGGCATTTGCAAGCAGGAAGGCGAGATGCGCCATGTAGGGCTGCAGCGGCGACGGCAGCACCACGGCGGCAGAACGCGTCCGTGGACGCCAGTACGACAGCAGCGCGTACGACGAGAGGAGCAACATCGGCGTCGCCAGCGCAAAGTTGGGGATCTAGATCGTTCAACTTGAAGTGAGTTTCACATGTGAACGAGCGATCTTTCGACCTGCTTCAGTTGGTAGTAGGCAAACGGGCCAACGCCCCAGTACTCTTTCTGAATAAACATGTACATGGCCGAGACGTTGGGCACGACGTTGGCGCACCACGGCCGATCGATGGCGAGCTTGGACGTGAGGCCGACAAGAGATCTAGAGCAACACCGATACGGATGACGTCTTGCATTAGACGTACGCAAAAGATGCCGTGTACGGCGACAAGGACGGGCAGTAGGCGGCAATACCAAACGCAAAGTAGACCAGTTGGGGCCCAATGGCCACGACGCCGAGCAGCGCAGTGACGACCCAGTAGCGCAGAAACGAAATGAGCGCTTGGGTTGGCGAGGGCGACGCGAGAAGGCGGTAGTAGGCAATGTACACTACGCCACAGCAGGATGCTATACCCGTAGAGGAACCGAGACGTACGAGACAAAAGAATGCCGTTGGAGCGCGTGGCGGACGACAGGCCAAACAGGATCGCGCTCAGCACGAGGTACAGCGTCGAGGACCGATGCGGCGCCGACGTGCGGTAGAGCTCGAGGTAGTACATGCCACCAAAGCTCAGGACGCACATCAAGCTAGGACCGTGTGAGGCGCGGTCGACGAGATGGCAAGGCTACCTCTCACTGTAGCACGACGACATAAAGATGCCAGAGGGGCAAAAGCAAAAGAAGATGGCCGAGCGGCGCGCCAACGTCTCGTTCTGGAGAAGCTACCAGTGAGAGCATGAGCACGACAGTACCGGCGATGAAGCGCAGGATACCAGTTGCCCGAGACGGTAGAGGTAGCGCGCGGCAAGGACAAAGCTCACGTTGCTGTCATCAAGGTGCGTTAGCATGATCGCGGGACGACGATGGTGGTTGCACGTACCTGATGCACCAGCCTGCCACCAAGATGGCCGTTTGCGGAGCGCAGAACGGGGCAAGAAGCACGCTGCGCCATGGCGAAGTGAGCTAAAGATGAGCTAGGCGATTGTACCTGGCGTAGCGTGCCAGGAGGCCAAAGAGCGGAAAGAACGCATGGGTGTTCTCGTAGCCGTAGCCATCGGCTGCCATGTCGACGTAGTAGACGCCGTCCCATGTGGCAAAGGCGCGGAAGATGGACGAAGACGTTGCAGATGTATCGTAGGGCGTGATGAGGTACGCGCTGATCATCGCCATGGTCGAGACCCATGCCCGCGAGAGGACCGCGATGGCAACGATGTTGGCCTCCTTGCCCATGGTGCAAGCTTCCTGCAAAACTGTGCCAACACTTTTTACGTGCAAATACAGCTTTCTTAAATAGTATGAATCTGCCTGCATCGGTCTTTGATACGCGACAGCTTTGCCCAGCGACCATGCTAGCAGCAATGAGTGGCGTTGCATTGGGCATCCCTTGGTGCTTTCCAAGGACTTGTGCAAAGGGATTGTGCTGTCAACTTGCGGCCGATGCTGGTTGCGAGCCGGGGTAGAATCGTACACTATATACATACGAAGTGTGTGAATGTTTGTGATGGGCAGTATTTGGTGTGCTCGAAAGATACAACGGGCGAAGATGGCAGCACGCACGCGGCCGTCCATGACAGCGGACCGCCTGGAGGTCATTCTGCACGATGCATGTGATGCCATGGGGAGAGGCGAAGCCCCTCGGTCCGAGACGTGGCTCGCGTACATCCTCGAGGCCATGGCCACGCCTGCCGACGAGGTACGAAGCGACCTGCAGCTCGATGGCACGCCTCTATCTGGGCTAGCACGAAGCCCTCGCTGGGCGCTTTGGCGTGCCCGCTGATGTAGCCAAGACGGCGCATGATATTCTGGAGGCGCGCAAGCCCGACGTGCATCGGTACCTCGTGCGCCAAGCGATTGCATTGACGCCGACGCACCTTGTCAGCTTCGACTACACGGTTCGGGTAGGCTACGTCTCGTTTTGGGATGCGTCGGTTGTGACGCCTTGTAGCTTGTCATGACGAGCAGCACGCTCCACGGAGTGCTCTACCCCGTTCTCGTGCTCCTGCTCTTGCTCCAAGATGCCAACGGTGCCCAGCGCGAGGTAGTCCATTCCTTCCGAGCGCTTTCGTGGTCATCTCATGGGCAGTCAGGTGCGCTTTGAGATGACGAAAGATCAAGTAGATGATCTACTTGCAGAATTCGACACGATTGAGAAGGTACATTCTGACCAACAAAGCCGTGACGAGTGTGCATCAACTGTAGACCCTCTCGGGCGTCATGCCGCAAGACGTTGTCTAGCAGTAGCCAGCCCAACATACTTGCAATACATCAAGTTTGTATCAAGTTAGCCAAACGCAAAGTGGAGGCAAGCGCGGAGGCCGGCTTGTGCCTTGGGAAAGTAGCTGAGGCAGTACCACGTGAGCGCACAGCACTGCACAAAGACGGAGAAGAACACAAAGATCGAGCGAAACCAGAGACCTGGGCAGAGCGCAAAGACGAGCGTGAGCCCAATCGTCGAGAGGTACGCAGTGAAGCAGGGCAGTCGGTTTTTCTCTTGGAGGTTGGCCCACTGCTGGCGCGGCCCCGCAAGGAAGAGCGTCGAGAGCATAATGATAAGCGACCCAAACGAGTAGAGCACGCCAAACGCCGCCATCGACAGTGGCAGCCTACAGAACATGAGCTCATGGACGTGCAGTTTGGTCGACGTACACGAAGAATGAGACGAGGAAGAGCACGAGGCCAAGACCGAGCGTCATTAGGAACCGATGCGTGTTGCGCGCATCCTGCGCTGGCGCCTCGTCGTTGCGCAAGAAAGACTCCTTGAGCGTCGTGGGTAGCATTGTTCGCCGACAGCAATCTTATTGTGTGCTTATGGGACCTTCGATGGAAGATCCATGCTCTGGCGAAACGGCGCGTTGCGTCTTTCTAGTCCACACAGTCCCCAATGCAGGTTTGCACGCCATTCGAGACGCACGCGACAACAACACCGCACGTTGCCTTCACTGAAACACTCTGCGGACAAGCCGTCGACTCACTAGCAATGCCATGCAGGTACTCGACGAGTTGCCCTCTCTGCTCTATAGCCTGGTAAGCTGGCGAGACAGCGATACACCTCTATAACTGGATACATTAGCTGTGCCAATAGAAACGCAGAGCGCCCCATCATAATATCCAGTGTGAGAGGTCCGTCCCGGCATCGGATTGGTCCGTGCATTGGCTGGACCAGCGCGTAATATTTGGTTGGAAGCGGAAGTCGGGTTTTGTATACGATTTTGGTCGGCAGCTTAGTGTTGCTTTTCAGTTCCATCTACCAACATGGTATGTCCTCGATGCGAAGCTTAGCCAAGCCTAAGGCCCGGGGTACGAGGGCGTCCGCCTCCGCGGCCTGCTTCCCGGGCCTTTGACACTGCATTAGAGTCCCTCGCAGGCGACGACTGACCGCTGTGATGTAGCCTACCGCCGCCCACAAGAACCGTAAGAAGCGTGGTCACGTGTCCGCTGGTCACGGCCGTATCGGCAAGCACCGCAAGCACCCGGGTGGTCGCGGTAACGCCGGTGGTCAGCACCACCATCGCATCCTCTTCGATAAGTTCCACCCTGGTTACTTCGGTAAGGTCGGTATGCGCCGCTTCCACCTCCTCAAGAACCGCCTCCACTGCCCCACGGTGAACGTTGAGAAGATCTGGTCGCTCGTCTCGGCCGAGACGAAGGAGGCCGCCGAGAAGTCCAAGGACGGCAAGGCCCCCATCATTGACGTCACCAAGTCGGGCTACTTCAAGGTCCTCGGCAAGGGTCGCCTCCCCGCCATCCCGGTCATCGTCAAGGCCAAGTTCTTCTCGCAGGAAGCCGAGAACAAGATCAAGGCTGTCGGCGGTGCCTGCTTGTTGACCGCTTAAATGCGCAACATGAGTAGTGCCCATCCTCGCCTCTTGGTAGAAGTGGACAACACGTAAATGGTTAACCAAACTGGAAATCACACCACGGAGTTAATCGAATGATCCTCGGCGCGCATGCAGCCACTCGAGTAGTGACGAGATCGGGTGCTTCTGGCTTGGGTCGAGGAGGGCAACGAGCTTGTGTTGCAAGCTCGCTACGTCCGCGGTCTCGACGCCGCTGAAATTGTCGAGGCCAATCGCAAGCTCCGACTGCCGCCTGGAGCAAACCACATGCACCACGCAGCCTTTGTGCATGGTCTTGAACACCAAGCTTTCGTCGATTAGTCCTTGGCGGTGGTCGACCGGTATCGTGGTCAACGGGCTCACGTCGCGAAGCGCGTGTGGCTGGCACGTATACCGAGCCTCATAGCAGAACGCCGAGACGCCAGCGTCGCTCTCTTTGCGCGGTTGCGCTTCCATTCGCTTGGCTTCGTAGAACCACCGGGCGAGGAGCGTCGTGTCGGTGCGCGCTGCTTGGGCATCCACGTAGCCTGCATGGCATACACTGCATTACGACCTCGCATGACGACGATCGACGCATCTACCTGGCTGTCCATGGACCCATGCGAGCGTGGCGGCGGCGTCCCAGCGGGTATGATGCGGCGTGGCGACGAAGCGGTCGCCGTCAACCATCGCACGCTCGAATATGAACCGGATACTGCTATGTCAAACCGGAAACCGTTTCGAACGAACCGGCGCGGATCGGCGCGATGGACGCGTCGGCCAAGGTGGCCCGAGGTACGTGGCGAAGCGCCACGCTGCTTCCTACATAGGCGCAACCACGTAGGGCGCAGCGAGGCCAACCTCGAGCACCTCACGATCTCGGTGCCATCAACCTCGCCACTCTACTCGAACGACTTTCAGAGCGGCTCGCCATCGCTCCTGCGCCGGTCGCCAACGAGTCGCGACGCCGATCGGTACAAGTCGTCGTCCATGCTGCGCACGCCTACGTCCAAGGAAGTCGTCTGGATACAACAATATGACCCGCGTCGTCGGCAGTACTACTATCTCAACGGGTCCACGGGCGAGACGACTCTCGCCAAGCCGCGTTTCTTCTCCAAGGAGCTCCGCGAGCGCAAGAGCGTGGCAGCGCTCACGATGCAGTGCGCACTGCGCTCGCACTTGGCACGCACGCGCGCGGCAGCCTTGCGCGTCGGTGCCCCCGCAACGTCGCACACGGGCGACGCGGTCCTCGACGAAGCGTACGCGCGCAAGACCAAGCACATTGCGTCGCTCCTCACCGACATTGCAAACCTCCTCGTGCTGCGGACGCCCTCCTTTGTCAATGCCTCTTCGACAGACAATGACGACGATAACAAAGACACGGAAGGTCATCTCGATCGGGACGAGCTACTTGCGTTGTATGCGGAGTTTGAGTCGACGCTCCGGTCGCTCACGTCAACCTTTGCCGCTGTCGAGGCCGTCATCCGCGAGCTCCAAGACCAAGCGCTTCTCTTAACCAAGCATGAAGACATCAACGAGACGCTCATTCAAGTGCAGAAAGGCGCGGTCCGACTCCACCGAACTATCCTGGAGAAGGATGCTCGCTTTTGCGAAATGGACGCGGCGCGGCTCAATGCTGCGTACGCTACCTACACGACGATGGTCGCCGAGTCCAAGCAGCGGGATACGACCAGTGTGCTGCAAAAGGCACTCCGGCGCTGCGAAGCCATCTTCCGCAGAACCCTGGGCCCGGCTGCGGTGCAAACCGGCCGCGGCATGGACGTGACCAAGGTCGCTGGCAAGGTGTTTGCCGACTGGCACGACGCCGTCACAATGGCGGTCGAGAGCGTCCGCGAGCTGGAGGCGGCTGCCAATGTACCAATCACACCTGCCGTCGTTGCCGTCGACGTAGCGCCGATAGTGGAAGCAGTACCACCGCCTCTCGTCGCAACTGTCATGCCCGAAGTACCGGAAACCAAGAGCCCGCGCCGAAGCTCGTACGACGTGGCGTATCTGCAAGCACGCTGGGCGAGTGGCCTCAAGCTCCGGGCCAAGGATGCCGACGCGCAGCGACAACGCGCCAGCGCAGCCGAGCAGCAGCGATACCACGCGTTTCAAGACCGCGTGTACGCGCAAGCCCAGTACCGAGAAGAGCGCAACCGGTGCAAGCTCACCATCTGGGAGGCGGTCGTTGAAGGTGCGCGCTGCTTTGTAGTAGTATTTTCGATACCAGATACCAAATTGGGTAGGGTGGTCGGTCGAGAAGATGAGCCATCTCGTGGCACAAGAAACGAAAAGGACCATGCAAGACGGTGTCTCGAGCTTCCGCCTCCGCGACGCGCAGTCAGAGAATGGCCGGACGCTGCTTCAGCTCGCTTGCTGGTGGGGCCACGAGGTGCGACACAGTGTACGATGATGGCTCTAGACCACTGGAGTAGCATTTGGTGCGGTACTTTGTCGAGAAGGGCTCCAACTTGGGCCAATTCGACAGCGTGTGCAATCGCTTCACCCTCCTGCACGACGCGGCGCGCGCGGGCCACGCACCGGTCGTCCGCGCACTGCTCGAGTACGGTCTCAGCGTGAGCGTGGTCGACGCCAGCGGCGACCTGCCCTTGCACTGGTATGGAGTTCGTGCACGAGCGGCTGTCGACAATCAATAGGGCGTCGCGGCGCAACCATCTGGACGCGGCCAAAGCGCTACTGGAGTGCGACGGCAAGCCGCCAAGCGCCCACGTTGCGCGATGGAAGAGTCTTGGCACGCGGAATGCGCGCGGAAAGCTCCCGATCGACGTCACTAACTCGTTTAGCCTCCGCAAGTTCCTCTTGGGTATCCGACATCCTGTACTGTGTAGTAGTGTTGCTGCACCTCGTATGATAGACGAGCAGGACAAGGCGTTGCGGGGCCTCGAGGCCCACGCCGCCGAGGCCAAGGTGCCGACGGGTACGACCGACCCGTACATCTATGCACTGCGTCGGCGGGATGCTGTGATTGGGCCCCACGCGCTCGCGGCCGCACCGCTTCGGCGAGCCACTTTATTGCTGCCGGCCAAACCGAACCACTTTGGCGAGTCGGGCGAGTACATTGACGCCCGACGACAAAAGGAGTTGCGCGTGAAGAAGGCGACGGCAAAGGCGGTCAAGCAGCTTACCCGCGACGGCGCCAAGCGAAGTCTGGTGCGCGCGGCAGGTCAAAAGTTGAAAGCCAAGCTACGGCCGCGCAAGAAGAGCAGCTACGTCGGCGACCCCGACGCCTTCCCACTCGATAGCTGGGACTAATGGACAGTCCAGAACATTATTTGAGGTAGCTGCTCGACCTTGTGTTGTCGTCGCTAGAGGATTAGGGTTACGGTTGTATCCCATCTCGATACATATCGAGTCGAGCGAGTGGTTCTACGTCGTAGAGATCAACCGCTTCCTCCTCATCTTGTCTTTTGGGATATGGAAACTCACCAATGGGAGATACGAGGTTAGAGGTTCGTAAGCTCGAGCGTTAAGGGTGTCGGTAGAGCCCAATGCAATAACGCGCGCCTGTTCTTGACTGCGATGCTGTGGAAGACTGTAGTCGTACACGCCGAAGACGTAGCTCCTTTACGACCCGGGTGATGCTGCGTAACTATCGCAAGCTCGACGATCGTTCGTCGCATCTACTCGCCAGTGTGAGTGCCTAGCTAAATATACCCGCGTCGGCTAATATAATAATGAATGATATCATTTCTCGGGTGGCGCAGGTAACATGGAGACGCCGCTGCACCGCGTCGACAATCTCATGTACGCAAGCTGGTGGAACCTCGGAAGCGGACGCGCCTTGTCTGTAGTGCCGTCGCGACCCGGCGGCTCCATCCGTCTGCGCTGCAGTCGCTGCGCATTGAGGGTGCGTCCTATGACTGTTGTGACGACTACTGACATGACGCCACTTAGAAATTCTCGCCCAGCGCACGTTGTTTCCACCGCTCGAGCAAAAGGACATTGCGGGGAGCGGGTTCGAAGCGCACGCCACGTACCTCGAGACGTTGGACGAATATGTCTTTGGCCAAAACGACAAGTGGGACGCGATGCGCTACATGGCGGTCCGAGAACTCATGCGCGAGTGCGCATTAGCCAAGGTTTGAGCGCTCCTCAATGTCCAACGTCGACTCATTCTTGCGTGAAGCGAAGTGCGATGCATGCGGCCTGCGTCGCGCGCGCGCTGGAGTGGATCGAAAGCACTGGGAACGAACACGACGAGGTTTTGCTCCACTTTCATTTGAGGCGCGCGAAAACCTCCTGTAGATGCTTCGCGCGCCGTCGCTCTCCAAGCTCGAGACGATCAAGGTGCCGCTACATCGCTCTACATTGACGAGACATGGTTGCTAGCTCCATCGCGGCGCGACACCAGCTGACGTGCGGCCGCGTGTGTCCTTTGCCGACGCGCCAGTGCCAGAGCAGCTACTCGTACGTCATTGATACAATCCTTGGGCGACAGCGTGACAAGGTCGTTAGCGCTACGAGCAGCGCGATCTTCGAACGTCCCATATCCACCGCATCGCCGAGCTCAAGGAGAAAGGCATTTCGCTGCCACAGCCACCACCCGTACAAAGCTCTTCTTGTCTCGTCAGCGCTAGCTGAGAACGCATGGTAGGTAGTGGCGACAGAGCCACCCAAAAGCAACCAAACCGAGCTCCTCGAGCTCGAGCGACAGCGCGCAGGCTACAAGTTTCACACCCCCGAGACCGTGGCCGAGGTAGCTCTTTTGGCACGAGCGACACATAATCATTCCGATATGGAGATTGCGCTCAATGAAGTGTGGCGCCAGCGCCGCGATGAAGACGCGCAGGCCAAGGTGCAGGCGAACGAGGTCCAGTCCGTACTGTTTCAGTGGACGATGACGCGCAGTCGTGACGAAGCCGAGCTCCTCCGTAAACAAGTTGGTGCCCGTCGCGTTGTATCCCAGGGCGTTGATGGTCCTGCGTAGGAGTCGTCGCGCATGATGACGCACCGGCAGTCGACGCCGGTGCTGCCGTCGTCTCGACCATCCACGTCTTCGGCGCTAAGCAACCAAGATGATATGGATCTACTGCGCCCGACGCCGACGAAAAGTCTCATGGGCACTGCGCCCGTCGTCATCAAAAAAGCGGCGTCGGCCAACACCGGCATGCGCTTCCGAAACCCGCTGCCTGCCAACTTCAAGCGCATATCCCACCGCGACACGCTCAGCGTGCACGCCCCGTAGACAACTCATCGTGACAACGGTATGTCATCATGTCTTTTTGTAGGACCTCGATGGGTCGAAGCTACTCGATGGGCGACGTGCGGCCGATGCTACCCGAGGCCGATGCGCCGCCGCCCGCGGCGTACTATCCGGCCTCGTACATGCTCAGTGTACCGGCCGAGGCGGCCAAGACGCCGCCGCTCCAGCGAGTCAAGCGCGTGGGTGTTCTAGAGTTATGTAGTTTGAAAACTTATGGCAGTGGACAGAAAAAAAACAAGATGGACGTGCGCGGACTCGTGCCGACGCAGCCCGTGCCGCTGGACTCGGAGTTTCGGGTCTTTCACGCCGCGACGACCGCGCGGCAGTGCCCGTCGGTACACCACCCATTGTGAAAGAAGTGTGCTCGACTGCTAGACAGGTGCGTACTGAGGGCAAGAAGGGCCATGGCATGAGCGCGCTCCGGAGAGAAGAACTCGACGAAGTCGACGCGATCCGTGCCGCGTTCGAGCGCCACCACATGACCTTTAACGCGCACGTCTTTGAGCGTGCGCTCTTGACGCCCGAGGACAGACCTGGCCTCGAGTGCGTCAAGCGCCTTCCGACCGCGGGCTCGAAGCTGCCAGAGAATCCCCTCGGCAGTCTGCGCCATAGTCTGCACAAGGTAGCTTGCTCTAAGTGCGTACAGCTTGTCATGTTGAACACTAGAGCAAGGAAGGCAAGACGACCAAGAAGAAGAAGAAGACCAAGAAGCGCAAACCCAAAGGAAAGAAGGCCAAAGCCGCTGCGTAGCTCTTTAATTAGTCGACATAAATCACCTTGCAAGTTCCCGTATCTATCGCGTTGGAGACGCCCGACAGTTTGTACAGGGCGGCAAGGCTTGTTGATGACATTGACGATATCGCTTGGGCCAAATCACCAATTTTTGGATTTGAAAATGTATAATGGTTACGTGGACTTGTCTCTCGTCACAGCTACTCGTGCTTCGACAAATCCTATCCAGCAACACCCGACCTTTCTTGCTACTAGCTACGTACTATGTAAATCGTGTACTCCCGTTGTCAGCTACGTGCGTGACCGGCGGGGTAGGGTTCGTCTCCAAACTTAGACTGTGGTCATCGGACGGCGGAGTATGCGGGCGCACGATGGCATGCGCTATCGCAACACGCGCCCAGACAACGCTTCGAAGCAGGTCCTTGGCGACGGCCTTCTTCGCGCGACGTCGCTCAGAATCGACGCCCCTTACGTGGCGGCGGCCCCGATCCCCCGGCGCAAGTCGTCTACCCACACACCACCGCTCGCGTCGCCACGCAACATTCGAGACACCATGTACGACAACCGTGCGGCAAGACTCTTACGTGATACGACGTCGCTGTTGCATTAGCTCGTTTGCCGAAGTGTGGGCAGCCAACCAAGTGCCGACGCCGCGCGACGAGAGCGTCTGCAGCGACGGCGACAGCACCAGCGTATCCTGGAGCCCGTCCCACGACGTTGCACGAGACGATACATCGTCGTGGGGCAGTACCGTGCATTGCATCCGCGAGTGGCTGCTGTACCGTATTTGGTCATCTAGGTCACGTCGTCGAGCGGCACGGTCACACGGTGCTGCAAGTGCAACGCAAGCGAACCCTTCGGTCCGAAGACCACGCTGACGAAATGGTGGCGCGTCTCGATGGCCGACCGGTCTCGGCCACAGCGTACCGCGAGGTGCCCCTGTGGCAACTAAGCGATGACGCGTCGTCCGCGAGCAGTGACGGCGACAGTGATGGGGTGGCAGACCCGGCAGTACGTAATTTGTTCGTGGCGAGCCGTGCGACAAGTGTCTCGATGTCCTAGGATATCGATAGTCCTCGCAGGTGTGATCCCGGAGATAGCCATGGCATACCCGAGCGACCGCGCACGGCGACTTCGGCCCTCGTGCGCGGCCTCCAGCGCAAGTTGCTGGTCACAGACCACGTACACATATCGTTATGGCGTGGACAATGCGTTATGTACGTCGACCCAGGACGAGCACCCGTCGTCAGTGGTGCGGCGTCGCGTTGAGGATGTCCAAGCCAACCGAGTTGTCGTCGGTGGGACCGGTAGCGTCCAAGACGACATTATCGTCCAGGCCATGGAAGCCCGCCGGTTGCAGCAGGTTCGGCCTTTCTCTCCCTTGAAACATTGAAACATTGAAACTTTGAAACATTGAAAGGTGCCCGGGCGAGACCGCAGCCGGTCGGCGCCGAAAGCGCGAAAGCAGACTTTGACGGGACCTATCGGCGTCAGTGGTCTTCGCAAGCAGCACGAAGACGAGGTCGAAGCGATTCGACGCGTGTTTGAGCGCCAAAACCTGGTGTTCGACCACGCCGTCTTTGAACGGTATACATGACACTATATTATCACGCGTCTCGCCGCTTGAATTACTGTCACGGTAGAGCGCTCTTTGTGCCCGAAGACCACGTCCATGACGAGTGCGTGAAGCGGCTACCGATCGCGGGCTCCAAGCTGCCCGAGAACCCACTCTTGGCGAGAAAAATGGCCGTCGAAAAAGTACGTTTTACATGCAGGGATTGCATTCGAAATCGTCTTTGCGGGTAGGGACTGCAGCGCAAGAAGCGCGCACCCAAGCGCCGGCCACGCAAGAAGCGAACGAAACAGAAGAAAAAGAAGAAAAAAGCGGCAACGTAATCGCATCCCCACGCGTCCTTGGCTGTCCCCAGCTGTTGCGTGTAGCTACTACTCGCTCGCGACAGGCCTCTCGGTATCTTCTCGAATGCCAGCTGCGTGGGTGGGGGATGTACGCACTACAGTACATGGAGCGCGGCTACTCGAGAGAGCAGTGATGTGCGAGCTGCGCCTTTGATACCGTGCTTCGGTGGTTCGAATGCCGACGAACTTGAGGTCCGGTTATCAATAGAGAGATTTCGCAACTCACTCCCCGTTTCATCTGCGTTCTGTTTTATGTGGAAGCAGATGGAACGCAACAAGTATAAATTGTGATTTCGCACTGGACATCCCGTCTTCGTCTGCATTCGAATGCAGAGGAAGACGGGAGCAACTACAGCTTTCATTTCGCAAAAATTTCAGAAGGATCCCATCCTCGTTTTGTCTTGTGCTACTACTGCAGTAGCGTGAGCCTCGTCATGATCGATTTCTGCCATGTTGTCGCCGCGAGCTTGTGATGTTGCTTCGCCGCAGTCGCCGTATGTCTCGTCAGCGCCGCCGCCAGTTCCTACTGCTAACTTTACTCCTCTCGGTTGTCGAGCAGTCGTTGGTCCCGAAAGCGCGCCTCGTCCTCGACTCGATGAACGACGCCGATGCAACCCTGCATTTCCGCTTTGGCGGGACTTCTTTGACGCGCCTCTCACGTGCTCTCCAACTCCCGGCCGTCGTTATCGACGAGGGACTGGGTCGATACCTCGCTGTAGAAGCCCTTTGCGTTACTCTCAACCGCTTGGCCTACCCTCGGCGGTACTGTGATATGATGATCGTGTTCGGTCGGTCGCGTGAGTCTCTGTGCCGCATACACGACTATGTGCTCGATGCTCTCTCTACAGTACGACAAGTGGGCCGACGTCTTCTTCTTCCAGAGGACACTCGTCGCCAAGCGCCTCCAGAAGTACACGGACGCGATTGTCGCTAAAGGGTCGCCTCTAACGAACGTCTTGGGGTTCATCAACGACGGATCTAAGATCGGGGCGGTCGTCGTCCGACGAGATTGGCCAGTTGTCAGTCGTCGCGCCAAGTTGGAAGTGACATGGGCGCGTGAGTTCGACAGGTTAAATAAGGTTAAAGCCTCAAGCACTGTTTGACGCACTTTAACCTACTGAACGAAGACGGGAGCCTTCGCTCCCCGTTTTTGGTCGATTTGGGTGAATTCTACGATTAGTTTTCAGAGACCTCCCATTTTTTATTGTTTATGACAGGATAGAAGCGCAGATGGAAACGGGAAGTGAGTTGCGAAATCTCTCTAATGCTGCCCCAGGATCGGATCGCACATTGCATCACGCACCGTCGTCTTGGTGGCGCCGAAACGTGTCGACATGCGTGTAGTGACCAAGGAATGCCCAAGCTCCGTAACTGACTGCCGCCTCTGGTGCTGTAAGTGCCAGCGACTGTTGGGCTTCATGAGCACTCGACCGCTCATGCAAAGCCGGCATACGACCACATGTCTGCGCCCGCATAAGCGTCGTCCGCACAAGCGTAGCGCTGTTCGTGCAGGGAAACTTCTGTCTTTGACACCACGGTTTGCGTTTTGCTTGCCTTTTGCTTTGACAATTGTCTTGAGAGACTGCAAGTCCTCAGGTAGACCGTCGGACGTAGCGTTCGCTGCCAAAACCTCTCGTCGCTACACTCGCTTGGCGTGAACGTGGTGCTGGGAGGTGCTGGTGTTGGTGCTGGGTGCCAAAGGTACCAGCGAGCGGGCGTCAATTACGCGGCTCATCTGGCATGGCAACATCTCCACGGGCACGACGCCGGAAGCGATAACAGAATGGAATCGACAATTCTGATTGGCTCTTGAAAAATAGATGCACCAATCCAGCGCGTCTGAGGATGTTGTGGCGATCTTGCTCTATTTTCTGCTGTCGTTCATGGGTTAAGGGCACTACTGATGGCTCGGTTATACGTGTTCGCGTCGACCTCTCTCTTACTCGAACGCAAGTCCTGTCGTGCTGTGTTTGCTATCGGCAAGGAAGTCCAGAGACCGCATTCCACCTATTTTACGCATCTGGGCGATGGGTTAAAGTGCCTTCCGGTTGGAGTGCCTTTTACCGGACGCAAACGGGAATATGGCGACCGAACTCGAAGTGCTTGCAGCGGAACTGGCGGCTGTCCAGCAAGAGCTCGCGCAAGTGCAATCGTCGACGTCGGAGCGCATCTACAAGCTCAACGAAGAGAACGACGTGCTTGCGGAGGCCAACGAGCTCCTCACGCAAGAGAACGCGCGCCTCCGGGCCGAGCTTGACGCGCTCAAGGCCCTCGAGAGCTCGATGGCCGGTCTCGCCATCGCCGAGCCGGTGGTGCCCGAAGACCTCTTGACGCCTGGAAGCGGCCTCTACCCGCAAACCGAGCTCGCGTGCATTGAGCAGGCGCACACGCTCAACGAGCTCTCGGTGTCGGGGCATGTGCTGCGCCCGCATATTGTCGCGTCGGGCGCGGTCGACCGCTGCGTCAAGGTGCACGACTATGCGTCCAAGGCGCTTCTCGCAACGTTCGACGCTGGCGCGCCCGTGCTCGCGCTCGCGTTCCACCCTCAACCCGCGTACGCCGACTACCTCTTGGCCAACTGCATGGACGGCCGCACGTTTGTGCTCAAGCTCAACGGCGACGAGCTCACGCTCGTGCAGGCCTTCCACAACCACACGCGGCAAGGCAACGTGCGCCACGCGTGGCTTTCGACGGGCCTTGCGTTTGTGACGGCGGCCAGCGACAAGACGGCGCACCTCTATCGCTTGGACGACGCGACAAGCACGTTCCTCATTGCCAAGAGCTACTACTTCAACGGCACCGTCGAAGCGCTCGCGGTCGTGCCGGCGTCTACCACCCATGCTGAGCTCATTGCGCTGGCGGTGCGCGACGACTGCTACCTCCACTACGTCGACTGCGCGACGCTCGAAAAGACTCGGTACATTCCATCCTGCTCTGCATCTACCTAGCTCATGCAAACACACACGTAGGCTCAACATGAACACGGACGGGATCGAGCACGTTTCGTACACGATCTTGGACTTGCGCACGTCGCCGAGCGGCAAGTACCTCTTGGCGGCCACAGACGCCAACCGCCATTTCGTCTTTGAGGTAAGGGTGGCGACAGGCGAATGAAACAGACTCACGACGCGAGTAGGTCCTTCAGAACGTAGTGCTTCGGAGCTTTTACGGGCACAAGGCCGGTCCATACAGCCAGCCGCGCGTACTGTGGCACGCCTCGGAAAAGTACATTGTGTCCAACAACGAAGGCGACGGCGTGCTCAACGTCTGGAGCGTGGCGTCGGAGCGCCTCTTGACGCAGTTTACGGCCCACGAGAAGCTCATTCGCGACATGGACATGGCCCAAGGCGTCTTGCTCACGGTCTCGTACGACAAGGCGCTCAAGGTCTGGCGCGATGCGTAAGAAGAAGGACGATGGAGTGCGGTCGTTATTGTATATATATTAACGGGTATATATAAGACCGGCTATGCCATTTGCGCCAAAAGCTCCTTCATGGCGCGAATGTCGCGGACCATGGCCAATGCCTGGCCCTCCCAAAAGTCGAGTTTGGCTTGAAACTCGGCCAGCTGCGCAGCCGACGCCGGTGTCTTGGTCGTTGGGCGTGGCGAGGCGCTAAGCGCCGGAAGCTCGATGCGCGTCGATGGCCGCGACCGGTCGGCGCCGGGTGGCGTCGCGCCTCGGCTGCTCGGTCGCGTCTGAGGCGGCGTCGAGCCGCGAAGCTGCTGCGGTGGCGTGGTTGGTCGACTACCGCCGCCGCCTTGGGACGACGACGTCGAGAGCCGGCCGCCTTGGGACGATGGCCGGCCCTGCGACGACGTCAGCGAGAGCCGCCCAAGGGTCGAGGACATGGATGACCGTGACGACGCCGTCGAGTCGGCATACGACGACATGGACGACCGCGACGAGGCAGTGGACTCTGTGTACGACGGACTTCCGGTTCGCTTGGTCCTCTAGCCTCGGTGGCTCAGCCGCGACCGGAAATGCCATCGATCTCTGTACCTGTGGCGACGGCTCGGTCGTTGATGTCGTTGGTGGCGGCGACGAGTCGGCACTGAGCGACGGCGACGGTGACAGACGAGCCGTGCCCACCGCGCGGGCGGGTCGTTCTGCCGTGCAGCTGCGGTTGTGAATCGCGAGTCTATGCCTCGTGTCTCAGAAACGTGCGGATCAAGCAACGCTGCACCTCTCTGGGTTGAACGTGCGACCGCAGTACGCACACTTCTCCATGACCTAGCGCCAACATGAGTGCGCTGCGTGAAGGGCATCGTCGTTAGCCAACCTTTTCCTCAAAGGCTCTGGCGGCCGCGCGGTTCTGCGCTTCGAGCTCGTCGGGCGAGAGCTGGTAGAGCACGTTGGCTTCAATGGGCAGCTCTTGGGGCGGCTCTGGCACCGGTCGTCGCTCGCGCAGTGGCTTCTTCTCCTCCTATCATCCGGTCGTGCCTGCGTCGCTCATCGAAAAGACACTGCGAACCTGCGCGATCCAGAGCAGCTTGCACTGCTTGAGATGGATTTCAAACGACGAGAGACCATACTCGCTATCGCCAACACGATGAGCTATGCAAAGGATGCGAGCAGCACGGCGTACCGGCCGCAGACGTAGCAGAGGCGGACTTTGGGGCGCCGCGCTATTCAACGAGCATGAGTGCACAGTCGCGCCACCGACGCACCGGCGTCCATCTTGGGCGGCTCGGAAACGGCTTTTCGGCGGCCGGGGAATCTGGTTGGGTAGGCGGCGATCTTGTCGTAGAACGACTTGTCCTTGGTCGGCAAGAGAGGCTGGACGTGCAGGCGCGACATATACGAGACCGCGCAGGCCAAAGGATGCAAATGGGCAAATGCGCCACTTGCGCTCCCAACTGCTGCCACCGTGGGACGATCGGGATTCGTACAGTGTATTTACGGTACAGTGTACGGGACCGTGCCTGTCGTCTGGCATCCAGTGTATTGGACCAAACAACGCTTGTGTGACCGATCGCGTGCATGCCGTTTGGGTGCTGTCGAGGCGCCAGGATGATGTGCCGACCTTGTGCGCTGACGGTGCTTCTTAGCCGGGCGCAGTCGTAAGAGGTACGATGCCAATGGGGTCGCCAGTCGAAGTAGCCGCGCTGGCTGGCGCTGGTTGAAGCCAACCAGTCGTGTCCCACGCGCTGGGTTTCTAATTTTTGCGTGCGACGAGAACGTTTACTTTGATCCGTGCCGTTGGCAACCGTGTCTTTAGGTCGTGCGCCATAAACACGCCACTTGGCGTCTGTCCATCGCATAGGGCCCTCGAGAAGCGCTTTTATATACCAGTCCAAGACGCGCCTTCCTAGGAGCAGCCACCATTATTAGCAGCAGCCCAGCTCTTTAAAATGTGCATTTGGCTCAGACCTCTCAACAGCGATGATAGTGTGTTCCATGGTTATCTGCCGCGTTGAAGATGGAAAATACGACCGACAGCAGCTTCTCGCGGGTTTTTATTCGACCCGAGCGCAATTGCGCCCGTGCTCCTGAACCACCAACGGCGTATAAACCGACTACCAGACCCGATCGTGCGACGTAGCGAAGTCGAGATGCCAGAAGAAGAAAGCCCGCGTCTGGTGGCACCCATATCTTCGGGCTGGCTCATTTAATTCATCAAGCCAGGAGCGGGATGATAGGCCATTTGCCAGGAAGGCCATGTGGAAGCTTGGTCATCATCGATAGCTCACACCATGTCCGTGTCAGCATTCAGCATAAAGTGTCTCCAAAAATGTACATTATTGTGTATACCGTTCGATAATCTTTTTTCTTTGAGAAATGGTATGTTTCGGCGTCTCGACGGGCGGCAGCAGCCCGAAAATGACTTGCGTTCTGTATGCCCCTATTAAAACAAAGAGTAGACAATAAATGCCATCGCGACACGCCACATCGCACTGGCTCGTTATCGCTTTTGCATCCTACATTAATTCCGTTCGTGATAACACTATTTGAGATGCATCCGGCTAAGTACGCGCCGGTATGCCCACAGTGGGAGCCGACGAGGTAATTGACCGACGACCGCGGCTTGCGCAGATGCCCCGCTACGTCACGCTCCAAGGCCCCGTGCACGGCCCGAGGACCGGTAGCAGCGAGTACCGCGTCGGCGACCACGTCGAGATCGCCGGGCGCAAGGGCGATAGCGCCGTCATCTACGTGGCCGAGATCATCGGGCTCCACGCACAGGGCTTCACGGGCAAGTACTACTACTTTCCGTCCGACTTGGACGAGAAGACAATGGCGCAGTTCCCGACGCACCCGGGCAACCATATTTCGTCGGCGCGCGACACTGACATTGTCGACCTCAAGACGGAAGACAACGAGATCTTTGCGTCGCCGTTCTCGGGCGATGCGCCGATGGCCGCGATTCTGCAGCGCTGCTACGTCGTGCAAAGCATGCCATTGCACCAGTTCAAGGACGAGCCGCTGCACACGTACTTGTGCCGGTATGCGTACGCGCCGTCGGCCTTTCCGTCGCCGTTTGTCAAGATCGACGCCGATGACGCCGAGCCCGTCAACTGCCGCCTCGGCCCAAATTATCAGGCCGATATTCCGCCATTTGAGCCCAAGCCGCTCGATGCAAAGCCGCCGCTCGATGCAAAGCCGCCGCTCAATTCAAAGCCGCCGCAAGCACCACTCAACCGCCGGTGGGTGCCGAAGCTCGCGCGGCGCCAGGTCAAAACGTACCTCGCAGTCGCCCATGTCCTCCAGCTCGCGATCGGCAACATTGCGTACGCGTGGAACCCAAAATCCAAGGAGCAGATCCCCGTCGTGCTCCGAGAGTACCTCCCGATCGACGGCCAATTCCGCGTGACGTTCGTCGACGGCACGGGCGGTGCGAGCCTCGTGGACGGCGACATGGTGCGCGGTCTCGTCGCGCCGGACGAAGTGCTCTTCGCGCTTCACGACGCCGACTATGACGCAACGAGCGCCCTCCAAACGGTGGCCACGTGGATCAGCAAGCGGTCGGTCGACATGGTCAAGGACATGGCCGAGGACTCCGAGTCGGGCGAGTCCGACTCGTCCGCGACGTCGCCCCGTCAGCACACGGAGCGGCAGACGACGCTGTTGAAGCAGCGGCTAGCAAAACAGCGCCAGCAAGCGCCGCCGCCGACCAAGCGCCAGCGAAAAGTAGACCAGTAACACGAGATGCACCACGCACAGAACTGTGTTGGGTGTTATGAGACATGGCGGGCTACCCCGAGTGGCGGGAGCGTCACGAGGTCGACGTCGCGCCAGACGCGACGGTCGTCGTTCGCAGTATCGTCGGTAGCTCTTGCGGTGCGGCGCGTGACAGCGTCGTAGGCCCACACCAACCGCCGTAGCGGGTCGTACATTTCGAGCGACGAGAAATACTGCAGCGCCGAGACCTGCGCGGACGTCATGCGCAGCTGCTGGAACGATTGATTCGAGAGGAGTGTGCAGAGCTCGGCCTCGCTAAACGCACGCAACTTTGTGACAAAGTTGACTTGGGCAAACGCCGAGAGCGCGCTAAAGTCAAACGTGGCGAGCGCCTTTTGTATCAGTGATGAGTGCGTGCAAATAGCCGACCGAGCGCACCTGCTGGACGTTGCGGAGCGCGCGATTCGCATTGACAAGCGCCTGCAGACGTTCGACGTGGCTCGCGTACCGGCTGTGCTCAGGCGGCTCCAGGACAAGCGAGGAAAGCACTGCATTTTGCTCCAACGCTTCGACGAGGCGGCGCCAGCCCACCTCCTTGATGCTTGGGTTCTCCGACAAGCTACATCATGGATGATCGTCTCACTTTGCACATAACAAAAGTGTATGTCTACGTGAGCGTCGTCAGCGTCGAGTTGCGAAGCAAAGCGTCCGCGAGGCAGGCGCACGCGTTGCAGTTCAGTCCTGCTTGACGCAGACTAGTTCCATGTCAGATGCCGCATTGCCAGAGCCCGCGCTTTACCACAGGTCGCGCAGAGGGGGGTTGAAGTGCAAGGCGCGCGCGAGATGCGAGAGCCCCGAGGATCCAATGTTGTTGCCACTCAGATCGATGCGCGTGATGCTGTCGTTCACGCGCAGAATCGCACTGAGCTTCATGGCGCTGTCGTAGTCGAGGTCGTTGGCCGCCAGGCTACGCGCGTTCTGTATACTCCATTCAAAAACAAAACTCAAGAGCCCTACACGAGCGTCTGCAGTGTGTGCGAGCCGCGAAGCACTTCGCAGAGCGCGTCGACGCCGTCGTGGCACACGTGGTTGGCGACGTTGTGCGTCACGTCGTTCTTGCTCAGCGAGAGCAGCGTCACCTGAGACGTGGTCGCGAGCAGCCCGGATGCGAGCAGCACGAGGCCGTCGCTCCGAAGGCGCGTGTCGTCCATGCTACACGCCTGTTTATACAAAATGCGCTTGGAGCTTGCGTACTAGAGATGCTGGAGCTTCTTGAGGGCCATGAGCGCCGACGAAAGTGATTCGATGCCGCCAAAGAGAACACCTTTGACGCCCGTGAGCGGGTTCTCCGAGAGGTCGAGCACCTATCGCAGTGTCGACGCCATTGTATTCTTGAGGTCATCGAGCTGGTACTTGAACGGAAGCTTTGCAGCGCGCCTCCAGAAGCGCGCCAATCGCAGCGAGGTCCATGTGGTCGCAGCCTGTGCTGCGCCAATCCACGCGCTTCGCCTTCAATCGGGACGTGGGAAGGACGAGGTGCGAGGCCTGGAACGACTCAAGACGCGACGAGCACGCTTTGGCGAGCCGCACAATCTGCGCTGGCACGAGCTTGGCATTGGCGATACTTTGGTTTGGTATGAGATCACATGGGAGGATGATGGTCGTACTTGAGAGCAACGACGGGACAGGACGGCGTCACCAAGTACGCGAGAAGCGAGGTCACCAAGGCGTCGCAGAGACCAATGTTGGAGAGGTCCAGCGTCCGTTTATCTGGTGCGTCGGCGAGCGCTGCGATCCGCTTGAGCATCGCGTCACCGCACGAGAGACCAAAGCCGCCGTTGCGGAACACCGCCTTGGCATCAAGCACGAAGAGCAAGAGCTTGTCGGTGGTGCTGCTTCGGCGCTCCTCTTCAATAAGCAGCTTTGCTTCTTCAAGTTGGCTGTCGCTCACACCACGGCCAAGTGCCTTGACACTAATACATCAATATATAGTGGGAGAGGCCTGTGGCAAGAATGCGCAACGCACCGGCCTTCCGCCCGATGTCGCTCGACCGGCTCGATCGATGCCAAGAGAAGGCAGCCGCGCGTGCCGAGGATCGAGCGCATCTTGCCCGAGAGCGGTCGGGCGGTAGGTGCGTCCGGCATCACAAGAAAGGCAGCGGCGGTTTCAAGCATGTGGCGCCAACTCACATGCACCTCGCAGACGTCGAAGAAGGCGACAACAGAGCAATGTCAGGCAGATGCAAAGAATGGCAGTGTCCTGTACTATGCCTTTGGTACTTTAGTAGGTATTGGCACCCTGCCTCGGGCTCACGACCATGGTGCGGACGTTAGTTGCGTGCGATTAGCCACATGGTCCATCGGTTTCGAGCTGGGTTCAACCACCAAGCATGACGGACGACCATGACGTTGGCGCCTTTGTGCTCTTGCTCGTGCAGGACTTTCTCAAAGCGTCAAGCCTCCACAGTACCCACCGTGCCTTTGTCCAGGAACTCCAGAGCCTGGAGCGGCCGTCGCCTTCGGCCAGCGTCTGGTACCACATGCTCGACGTGGCGGGGCTGCCCGCGCTTCAAGACAGCTTGTACCGCGAGAAGCCGCCGTCCTTCTTGCATGTTCTTGTCGAGTTTGCGATTTCAGAGCGCGAGAAGCGGCGGCGGGCAGCCGGTCCCGTGCTCGTCCAAGTGGCCGGTGGCTTGCGGCCCAAGTCGGCCTTCGCAGCGTCCACACCACAGCTGCCAACGTACTCCAAGATCGATACCACCACCAACAACAGCAACAGTAGCAAAAGCAACAACAACAACAACAACAACGACAACAAAAACAGCAGCAACAACACCAACAACAATCAAGACGAAGAGAGGCGGGCGGCGCGCCTCGCTCGCGCCTCGGCCTCTCTCTTGACGCTCAAGCCACGCCAAGCCAGCGCCGCGTCGCAACCGAGGCGCATGGTCAAGAACGACGTGGGCGGGCGCAGTAGTAGTAGTGTCGACGAGAACGGCGTGCCCGCGCCCCGGAGCCCGGCCTTGGAGCGCATCCGGCGCCTCTCCAAGGTCGCGACGACGACCGGTATCTTTACATTGCCGCAGATCGTGACGCTCCACGACGACAAGTCGATCGCTCCCGAGTCCAAGGAGGACGACGCGAACGCGGGCTCGCACGAAAAGTGGATTCCAGAGCACAAGCGCGTGTACCGGCTTCGTCGGCAGCTCCTCGAGATGCACGTGGACCTCAAGGCCCAAGAGACGTTTGAGAAAGCCAAGTACTTTCAGCAGTTTGGCAAGCCGCCCGTCGTCGGGCCCGACGAGCGCGTCCCCGTTGCATGCAAACTGTGCTTGGCCATCTTCCCGAAATGCAATCTCGTGCTCGACATCCCGTACAAGATCATCATGGACCTGCGGCGACGCTGGGATGCGACCATGAAGGAGCTCAACCCGAGCCTGGCGCGGCCACCCGCGTGCTACGACTGCGTCAAGGTCTGCGCCTTCTGCGCCCAGCTCGTCCAGCACGCGCACGAGCAAGAGAGTGTACGCTGCTGCGCTTTCGCCGTCGTCTTCCGCTGCATGATTGTAATATGGTGTATGGTGCGTAGGAAAAGCCAGACAAGGTCAAGACCAAAATGAAACGAGCGGCTGTGGTTGACGTGGCGCGCCGCCCGTCGATCGGCGTGCCAAGCGGAGCGGACCCACCGTGCACGGACCCGTACGCACTGGACCCGTACTTTTCCGAGTCGAGCAGCTCGGACGACGAGGCGAAGGATCGGTACATCATTGGCGCGCTTCCAGACGACGACGAAGCGCGGCTTGTGAAAGGCGAGGTCGGGCGGCAGCTGCGGTACGGTGTCCAGCACGAGCGCACGCACCGCAATCTGAACCGCGGCGAGTGGGGCGTCATCATGGGCGACTCGGAGCCGCGGGGGCACATCTTCAAGCACAACTCGCTGGTAACGGGCGAGCGCACGCTTGCGCCGTCGCTGCGCACGATCTTAAACGACAGCCGCCACGGTTCGTGATCAAATACATACACTATTCGGGAAATAGGTGGAAATACAAACGAAAACGACGCCGTTCGTGGGCGGAGGCGACCGCAAGTCGTCTTACTTCTTGGCCTTCTTGACCTTCTCGACGGTCTCGCCCTTCTTGGCCTTGTATGCGTCGCTGAGCTTCTTGGCCTCGGCTTGGAATTTCTATTCGCATTAATTTCATGAGCACAAATGCAGCACACAAGGTAGGAAGCGGACCTCCTTCTTGGCCGCCGAGAGCTTCTTCCATCGGGCGCCGAGCTCGACGGCAACTTCCTTGATGTTGAAGTCGGGGTGCTCGACCTTGAGGGCCGGGCGCTCCTCAGCCATGAAGAGGAAGTACGCGGTCTGCGGGCGCTTCTCCTTGGGCGTGCCATCCTCGTTCTCCTTGCCAGCCTTGCGCTTCATGCCCTTGGCGGCCTTGGACGCGGGGACCTTGGCCTTCTTGGCAGCGGCCTTCTTCGGCTTCTTCGGGGACTCTTCCTCCGACTCGGACGCGGACGCGCTCGGCGATCCCGTCGACGTCGGGTCGAAGCGCTGGACCTTGGCGATCGTACGGCCACTGCGGGTGCTCATGCTCGGCTGCTGCTCTCTTGCGGTTTGACGTTCGAAGTTTTTTCAAACTTTTAAACCATCGCCAGCGCCTCACATTCGAGAGAAAGAAATGTGATTGGTGGAAATCTCGCTTGAAATGGTACACACCCCGTCACGCGCCAATCATACGGCTTAAACGACCTTGAAGGTGTCGATGATTGGCCAGAGCTCTTGATGGGGAAAGCACGTGGTGGAAGATTGGGCCGTTTGAATATGATTGGTCGGTTCGAAAAACCGAGGCAAAAAGCTCCAAGATCGCGAGCGCGGGCGGCCCTCGCGAGATCGGAAAAGAGGAAGATATCATAATGATTCACAAAATGTACGATACGAGCTCCAACTTCTGGGATGGAAATACATGTGGAAGGATCCGTACTGGGACATGCACCGTCTACACAGCAAGCTGGCTTTCGAGCACATTGTGCGCCGCTGCCTGCCATGTAACTCGCCGCTTGCGACATTGGCACGTCCGCCCTTGCGACAGGGCGACGTCGTCGGATCGTGATACCAGTCTTCCAGTCCTTGGTCGGAAAAAGGTCCTACTACTCTGCCTACTCCACTGTTGCTGCCTCTAGACGATGAGTCGAGATCGCTCCACGAAGCATTTCCGAGACAGATCGAGACCGGGGACACGACCGACAACGACCCTGCCTTGCGATGATGGAGGCGCCATCCAAGTCCACGATTTCGAAAGATTGCGTATGTCGTTCATGGATGCAGGCAGCGCTAGTAGGTAGAAGGAGGAGCGAGCTGCGACTACGAGACGACGTCCTTGCCCCAGTTATTTGGAAAACGGGCTGCAAGGCATGTCGGTGCAACAAAAGTGGTACTAGTACTCAGGTCGTCTCGAGTCCAGGAACGTCGAGGGCTCACGTGGCATCAACATCCAGGCGGCCCCCACACAATGCAGGGCATCATAGAGGTATATTGCCAGTCGTGTCCGCTTCTTTCATCTCCAAACGAACCGTACAGTCGTGTCGTACTGTATTCTGGCCCATTCGCAACGGCATGGATTCCCTGACCTGATGACCTCGACATGTACCAGCGCACGATAACGTCAAGCGAGCATGGTCTCGGCGGAACCACGAGCGTCCAACTTCGCGACTCAAGCCCACCGAGCAATGTTGATGTACTTTGAGTATGGTTGAGCACGTGCTCGAGCTCGAGCTAATGCGTCTGTACTGCCTTGACACATGAGCATCGCCCGGAACGCGTCGACTTGTCCCTTGGACTTACACTCGGCTTCCTTTAAGCTCGACTCGGACTTGAGAATGTCTTGTTGCGCGAGTTCCTTCATGGCCGTGGCTTGGACCTGTGCACTCGCCACTCGGAGCTCATCGCACTCAGGTCGTTTTAACCGGAAAAAACTGATCGGTGGTCCTGGGTGGTATGGCAGAGCTGCTTTAGTGATGGAATGCCAGTGCCGTGCAACTTCATTCCACTCGATGCGATCTTAGTCGATTCTGGGACTGAGTGAGTAGACAAGAATGACGTGTAGTACATATTGGCATCACGACAGGTATTCAACTGTGCAAGTTGACCAAGGTCAAAAATGCAAAACGCAAGTGTGTTGAGAGTTGTGCAGTAAGTGCCTTGAGCCTCCACGACTCTCGTACTAGTAGTGCGAGTAATGCTTCCAATTTGGAAACATTGTACTACGCAGTAGTTGTCCAAGAAGGACTGCTGAGTAAACTTGTGATGAACCACCGACACTAGAAACTCTCCTGCGCCCAAGTTGCTGCATGCGTTCTGAAGTTATTACACTGTACACGGATCCTGGAGCTGAGAATCGACATGATGTGCTAAAAAGGCAGCAACGGTTGAATACCAGCTCGCGATGGCGCCCTTTTAGACTTCCTCATTTGTGTTACGTGAAAGCACTGGGCATCGATTGGAATCGACGCACCGCCTCCTGCCGTGCAGCTCGCATCACGATGTATACATCCTCTGTCTGCAAGTTTGATTCTGCCTTGGCATATACCGCCGGGTACCAAACGGGTGCTTCTATCGGTACATATTCGGAGAGATGGCTCGAGTGGAGACGCTTCGCGAGAAGCGCAGTTGGCCACCAGCAATGTGGTAATGTGGTGTACGCTGTAAGCTTGAATGCTCACGGTGGGAATAACATTGCGAGTGCCAAACCATCCATGTTCCCTACCGGAGCATCAAGAGGCCTATAAGATCTCTGCACGTTACCAGTGCAACACACCCGCGAAAGCACGCACTGACCCTTGATCCATAACAAACATCCTTCTTCGACTGGAAAGGCTATACAGTGATGCGTGTCGAGATGCGGTACGGCCCGATTGGGTGGATGCCTGCACTTGGCGCCGTACTATGATTCTCATCCATGACCGCTCGCCTTGTGAAGGAGGACAAGAGTACGAGTACGAGCGTAGCAACATCGCGCACGAACATCTAGTTGTAGTCTACGCCTCTCAAACACGCACGAGACGGGACAACTCGTCCCATCCAAGAGAACAACATGCAAGCTCTCACGCTCACAGTTATCGTTGGACACGGTGTCCGGTCCATTGGCCTTTCTCTCCAGCCTACCGCGCGAACCTATCGCGCCAGTAGAGCGCTAGTACTACACCGCATCGCATCTCGTCCGTCGCCACGACGCATCTCCGCCTCCATGCTCGGTCCAACTGCGCGTCGTGGCCATGCACAACGCACGTTGAAGTTGGCCTGGCACCGTATCCGTCCTGTCCGGATACCGCGCCGCGCATTAAAATAAATGGCAGCGTTTTCACCACTCGCTGAATGACGGGCGGCGACGTTGTGATTGGTGGAGGCCGGCTTCGAATTTATTTCAGCCAATCACGTGCGGCACAACGCGGCGCGCGGGGTCGTTGATTGGCTGCAGGGGTCGGGGTAAAAGAAGTGGAGGCGACGCCATCCATTGATTTGCGGCTGTGAGCCACCGTCTCGAGGAGCTCATTCTCAATTTCCCTTTGAAGAACCCACAAGATGCCCAAGGAAAAGATCCACATCTCGCTCGTCGTCATCGGTCACGTCGATGCCGGTAAGTCGACGACGACCGGCCACTTGATCTACAAGTGCGGCGGTATCGACAAGCGTACGATCGAGAAGTTCGAGAAGGAGGCCCTCGAGCTCGGCAAGTCGTCGTTCAAGTACGCCTGGGTCCTCGACAACCTCAAGGCCGAGCGCGAACGTGGTATCACGATCGACATTGCCCTCTGGAAGTTCGAGTCGCCCAAGTACTTCTTCACGGTCATTGACGCCCCGGGTCACCGCGATTTCATCAAGAACATGATCACGGGTACCTCGCAGGCCGATTGCGCCATCCTCGTCGTCGCCTCGGGCGTCGGTGAGTTCGAGGCCGGTATCTCCAAGGAGGGCCAGACGCGCGAGCACGCGCTCCTCGCCTTCACGCTCGGTGTGCGCCAGATGATCGTCGCCATCAACAAGATGGACGACTCGTCGGTCATGTACGGCCAGGCCCGTTACGAGGAAATCAAGGAGGAAGTCTCGAACTACCTCAAGAAGGTCGGCTACAAGCCCGCCAAGGTCCCGTTCGTCCCGATCTCGGGCTGGGAGGGCGACAACATGATCGAGAAGTCCGGCAACATGCCCTGGTACAAGGGCCCGTGCCTCCTCGAAGCGCTTGACAACCTCAACCCCCCCAAGCGCCCCACCGACAAGGCCCTCCGCCTCCCGCTCCAGGATGTTTACAAGATTGGCGGTATTGGCACGGTCCCGGTCGGCCGTGTCGAGACGGGTGTCCTCAAGCCCGGCATGGTCGTCCAGTTCGGCCCCGTCGGCCTCCAGACGGAAGTCAAGTCGGTCGAGATGCACCACGAGTCGCTCCCCGAGGCTGTCCCGGGTGACAACGTCGGCTTCAACGTCAAGAACGTGTCGGTCAAGGAACTCCGCCGTGGTTACGTCGCTTCGGACTCGAAGAACGACCCCGCCAAGGGCACGGAGAACTTCACCGCCCAGGTGATTGTCCTCAACCACCCCGGCCAAATCGGCAACGGCTACTCGCCGGTGCTCGATTGCCACACGGCCCACGTCGCCTGCAAGTTCAAGGAGATCACGCAGAAGATGGATCGCCGTTCGGGTAAGGTCCTCGAAGAGAACCCCAAGTTCGTCAAGTCGGGTGATGCCTGCATGGTCATCCTCGAGCCCACGAAGCCCATGACGGTCGAGTCGTTCCAGGAGTACCCGCCCCTCGGTCGTTTCGCCGTCCGTGATATGCGCCAGACGGTCGCCGTCGGTGTCATCCACAGCGTCATCAAGAAGGAGGCTGCCGGCAAGGGCGGCAAGAAGAAGTAAATTGTACCCCGTGCACTTGCTACCTTCGTCCTTTGGCCTTGAAAGAGTATATTGAGATAAATCATTTTGCCTTATTCTTTCATCTCCTCTTCTCCTACGCATGCAGAATCTCCTGGCATCAGCAGCCTTCATGATGCTTGCGACCCTACTCTTACGTCGCAGTCGAGCCGAGCCCTCTTTTCGCATGCAAGCAATAGGCTATCTGTGACTGTGGCGAAAGGCGGATCTTATGCATCTTATCCCGGTCGTGCCAATGTCCAGGGCGAACGTCAGTGGACGTCGGGGGCCTCAGTCACTACACCTTCATGTCCTCCATACCTCCTACGCGTATACGCTCGTCTCGCCTGCCAGCACGGCCTCGTTCTCGGCCGTTCTCCATCAGCATGATCCTGGCGTCCTCGGGCGTTCTCCATCAGCATGATCCTGGCCTGGTTCCAACAACCGCTTTTCGTCCTCGCGCCAAATGTTGGTAATGGGCCAATCCCGTGTCGACAGAGGATCACTTTTCCACCAATCATGGATGCGCTTGGATCGGAATAAAAATACACTGGGCGAATACAAAAAGCAAGGCGATTTTGAACCGCGTCGTCCAAAGGTGATTGGCACGTGAAGGTCGCAAGATGCTTCGAAGTCGCCGGGTGCTGCAAAATCCGCTTCTGCTGACCCGTCCGCGCCTCGCCGCAAGCGTCCACGTCATCTCCGATCTTAGCGCGATGGAAGTAACCCGCCACAACTTTAGCGCGGCCCTCGCCGAGGTCGAGGCCCAGCTGCGCCTGCCCTCGTGCCAGTACGCGGCCATTGACACGGAGTTTACGGGCCTCACGCCCCACGAGAAGACGCGCGAGAAGGTCATCGACACGCTCGAGGAGCGGTACGCCAAGGTGCGCGCGTCGGGCGAAAACTTTCTCATTACGCAGTTTGGCCTCGCGCTCGTCCACGTCGAGGACGACAAGACGTGGATCAAGTGCTTCAACTTTTACGTGTTTCCGCGGCCGTACGCCAACATGGACACGCGCTTCTTGTGCCAAGCGTCGTCGATTCAGTTCATGTCGGAGCACGGCTTTGACTTTAACAAGTTTATCCGCGATGGCATCCCGTACATGACGCGCTCGAACGAAGCCTATGTGCGCAAGAACCACGCGCGCAGCCTCAAGAACGTGACCAAGTCGCCGCCCTCAAAAGTCAACGTCACCAAGCGCTTCGACCAGGACTTCCTCAAGGAGACGATCGCCAACATCGAGGCGTGGATCACAGCGCCGCCGTCGGACGACAACAAGGAGCTCTTCTTGCCGGCGCGCAACTCGTTCCGGCGCCTCCTCATCTTCCATGCGGCCAAATATGGCATCCTCACGAAATTCGCCGACATGATCTACACCGAGTCGACGGGCGACGGCGTCCTCCTCGTGCGCGCCGACAAGTCGGAGCGCGAGAACCGGCTCAAGCGCAAGATCGACACGATGAACCAAGAGGTCGAAGACGCCATCGGGTTCTCCAAGGTCATCCAGCTGCTCTCGGACGCAAAGAAGCCCATCATTGGCCACAACTGCCTCCTCGATTTTGTCTACTTGTACCACCAGTTTTGCGCGCCGTTGCCGGCGACACTCCGCGAGTTCAAAGCCGAACTCCAGACGCACTTTCCGACGATCTACGACACCAAGCACCTGGCGCTCGCGAGTCCGCTCCGCGAGTCGTTCGAGTCGACGTCGCTCTCGGCTGTCTTTGAGAAGATGCGCGATACGCTCCAGCCCGACGTTGCATCGCTCATCACGGACGGCGCTTCGGACCCGTACCACGCGGCACTGACCAAGTCGGACGACGGCAAGAACATGCCGTGCCACGAAGCGGGCTTTGACGCGCTCATGACGGCGATCGCGTACCTTGGTTTCACGTCGGCAAGCGCCAACAAGTGGTCGCTCGAGTCGCTGCCGCTGGCGGCCGACGCCACCGACCTCGCACCGTACAAGAACCGCATCAACCTCATGGTGCTCGAGCAAGGTGCGTTCCTGGACGTGGGCAATGCTGACCAAGAGCTCGACCGTCGCCACGTGTACGTCGTGACGCACCCGACGAGCTTGGCGTCCGTAAAGATGGAGGAGCTCTTCCCGGACGTGGAGATTGCGCGCGTGTATCGCGAAAACGACCGTGAAGTGTACGTCTTCCTCACGCAGCCACTCGAAGAAGTGCCGACGGCAAAGGACGAGGCCGTTGCGATCACGACGTTCCCGCTCTTCAAGGAAGCGCGCAGTGATGCCAAGGCGTCGACGACCCCGATCGAAGCCAAGGACGAGCCCGCGCCGGCGTCGTGGTGCACGATCAGCTAAAGATGTACAAATGAAATCGACTGACGAGAAGTACGGATTTGGAGAAGGCGGAAATTGGTGTATTAGTGGTCGAGCTTGGCCGCTTTGGGTTCGTCCTTGCCGTAGCAGGACGGCGCACCGACCTTCCATCGCTTGTCAAGGGCGGCGATGGTGCATTGGAATAGCTTCTTTTGCAGCTTCTTGGACACAATGTTGTGCTGCTCGCAGAGCCAGAGAGACAAGTCGACGCGCGAGTCAACTCTACACATGCGACGTCATGAGTCGACTGCGTGACGCCTTTAGGTCGTGTACTTGGGCGGGCTCGCGACAATGTTCTCGGCAAAGTCCGTCGCGCAGTACTTGCATGGGTAGAGCTGCCCAAGCGCCTGGATAAAGTTGGTCGCGTGCTGTTTCATCGCATCCGACGGCGTCTCGGGGTAGTATGCGGCCATCGTGTGCAGCTAGCAGCATTGCATGTGCCATCAGCATCACCAGCATCTTCCTCGTAGTGTCGTCGTACCATGCCCCACGTCGCGCGACCCACTTCTTCGCGGTCCAGCGGGCAGTCGTCGGCCGGCGCCGCCTTGGCCTTGGCGCCGAAGAGCACGTTGGAGCGGAAGAGGTCGGCCTTGGAGTGGCACACGGGCTCGGCGCAGTCGGCCGGGTTCTTGCTTGGCTGGCTCATGCTTCTCGAATTCGAATTGGGAAATGTGACTGCCGTGCTTGGATTGGCCAAAAAGTGGCCAATCAAATCCGGCCCAGATTCCGACACTCGGCAATGGATCACCGCATGGGATCACCATTTGCTGTACTAGGAGACGCCCTTGTCGACTGGACCAACTAACTAAATGTAATGAGAGATCATGAACCCCGTTCGATGTACATATACGAATCCAAGGATCGTTTGATTGGCTTAATTACACTAGTCCTTGAGCGCGACAATCGCACTGTGCTGGCCACCGGCGTTCACTTGGAGAATGCGCGCGGGCCCAAACTTGGTTTTTGTCCAGTCGACAAGGCGCGGCTTGTACTCGTCCTTCTCTTCGCCCGTGCCGAGCGCGCACATGTCGCCATAGCCCCAGGCATAGAGGTCGTTCTCGGACGTGACAGCGAGCGAGTGGTTTGAGCCGCACGAGATCTTGGCAAAGGAGACGCGGCCACTCTTGGCCTTGACGATGATTTCTTGCGGCGACTCCTTCATCGCGCCTGTCTCGGGGTTATCGATCGTACCGAGCTGACCCGAGTCGGCGCGCCCAAACGAATACATGGTGCCGTCGGCCATGAGCACGAGCGAGTTGTGCGTGCCGGCCGCAACCGCCTGTCCGACCTTGTGGCTCAGCGCTTCGACGAGCTGCGGCTCGATCTGGTTGGCGTCGTGCCCAAGCCCGAGCTGGCCATAGTTGTTCAAGCCCGTCGTATAAATGCCGCCCGTCTCGTTCGCGATAAAGAGCGAGTGGTACGAGCCACAACCAATCGCTTTGCAGAGGAGCTTCTTCCCGTTCAGAAGCACGAGCGCCGGCTTGAGGTGCTGGTTGAAGACGAGCGGAAGGTCGTACTCGCCCGACGGTGCACGGATCTTGTCCGAGACGGGGCGGCCGAGCTGGCCCATTTCGCCAAGACCCCACGAGAAGACGTGACCGTCGGCGGCCCGCGCGAGGTTGAAGCTGCTGCCACAGTCAATATCGACGATGTTTGAGAGGCCCGGAATGCGGAACGGCGTCAGCTACGCGCTTGATATGACTGTCCTGTCCCAAGCATGGAGGATATACCTGCTTGTTTTTGAACGTCTCTTTCGGCGTCGCCGCGTCGCACCACAGCTTGCCTTCCTTGTCCTTGTACGAGCCCCACATGAAGACGCTGCCATCGACGCCAAGAGCAACCGAGTGGCAGTCGCCGCCGACAACCTAACAAGGCCAAAAATGAGACAAGAGCGACCCCACGGGGTTGACGCGTACGTTGATGATGGAGGTGTTGGCGGGAAAGCCCGTAACGAGCGCGGGGGCGTTCTCATCGCCCGTCCGCCCCAGCGCGCCGTCGTCGTTGCAGCCCCAAGTGTAGACGTTGCCGTCCTTGGTGACGGCAGCGGTGTGCAGACCGCCGCAACCGACGCGCACGATCTGTTGCTTGGAAAGGGCTGCGACAACGCGGGGCACGGACACGATCATGTCCTTGTCTTCGTCGACACCGTGGCCGAGCTGGCCGCAGTCGCCGCTGCCAAAGGTCATGATGACGCCACTCTTGTCGCCGTACCGGCCTTCGATCTCTTGTACGTACGCCAAGTATTCGGCCATGTTGTCGACCCACGAGCCCTTGGCGTTCTGCGCATGCTGGAGCTTGATACCTTGGTAAAAGTTTTGGTTGAGCGCATAGGCGTGGCGCTTGCGCTCCGTGCTCCGGGCCGTAACCACGCGCCGGCTGCGCATGACGTCGTCCGAGGCGAGCGTATGGTCGCCGCTGCTAGATCCGCCTGCTGTCGCCTCCGAGCTCGCGTACTCCTCCTTGGAGAGATGGCCGTCCACGCGCGTCCGCTTCATCGTCGCTCGATCGCTTGGTGGAAAATAAACGCAATGGTCAAACGATCCGGATAAACGCCCGCCCGCCACTCGCGGCTAGACCCACGCAATTTTATTAATACCACAGGCCGCTCGTGTGGTATCCGGCACTTTTCACAAAGATTTCAAATCTTATCCGGACAAGTGATCCGAGCGGGAAATCAGATTACTTGCTGGTGTTCCATTCCCCAACATTGCCGTCACAAGGATGCTATATACCATTGGGCCCCGGTTGGTCGACGTTCAGGTTATCACAGGTGTATCGACCATTGATAATACCAAACGTCAACCAACCGGGCTATATAAGGTACATGGAGTGACAATCAATCAGGATTCCCCAGCCATTTTTAAGCCGGGACACTGATCCCAAAGTCCGCCAAGGCCAGTCGCTTCTCAGTGCTAGGCAGTGTTATAGCGTCGGCTTTCCAGGTGAGGTCCTCCAAAATGGCTTTTTCACACGACAGTGCAACGGCGCTGGACGACGGCAAAAAGCTCGACACTGGCTCGCAAAGTCGAAAAGTCGAGGCGTAAAAGGTAGCAAAGTCGAGGCGTAAAAGCGAGATGGATGGAAGAAAAGGACTTGTATTGACATAGTAGATATTGACGATGCACGAGACGACGAGGAGAGAT
>NW_008246073.1:911049-965289 GCF_000281045.1 Saprolegnia diclina VS20
CAAACTCGGAAACTCTGGCTCATTGTCCACTCATGCGCTGGATTCGACGCAATGTGATCTGCATGGTCACGGCGGCGACTCTACACAGGGATCGTGCAACGTCGCCGACGGCCGTTTGCTCTTGTACAGTACATACAGTAGGCAGGCGCCGACTGAGAGAACGAAGTTCATATTGGCATGTGTGGTCTCTAGTAGCGAGCGGGTTCTACGATGCACCGACGTGTGTACGTCGCTCGCGTCGATTCGATGCGACCGTGACACCGGTGTGCGTCTGGCAGTATCCGAATGGACCAATCAGATGGCTGGGATTGAAATCTTGGACAACTAAAAAAAGATAGCGAGAGCGCCGGGATCATTGCGTCGTCGGGTGGCGGCGACATGGACGCCGGTGACAAGGGTTGCAGCGCCAAGCACCGGTCGGGTCGTCGGGCAGTGAGGCAGTGAGGCATAGGCCGGACCGGCGCCGTCGCGACAGCGTGACGACAGCGTCGCGACAACGTCACAACAACGTCGCGACAACGTTGCGACTGGTCATCTCGGCGCCGAGCCGTTGCCGTGCTGGCGAGCGAGGTCCTCCGAAATGGCTTTTTCACACGACAGTGCAACGGCGCTGGACGACGGCAAAAAGCTCGACACTGGCTCGCAAAGTCGAAAAGTCGAGGCGTAAAAGGTAGCAAAGTCGAGGCGTAAAAGCGAGATGGATGGAAGAAAAGGACTTGTATTGACATAGTAGATATTGACGATGCACGAGACGACGAGGAGAGATGCTTAGGCCCAGCCGCCGCCGCCGCCACCGTTGGTGTTGGTGTTGGTGTTGGTGTTGGTGTTGGTGTTGGTGTTGGTGTTGGTGTTGCCGCCGCCACCGCCGCCGTTGAAGAGACCGTAGCCGTTGAGGCAGTTCACGGAGGTGACTCTAGCGATGTTTACATGTGGTGTTTGCGCAAAGTTCCAGAGCCATGCTCTGAAAACTCTCGGCCGAAACTAGAATTTGGGGAGCTGGGCGATCAAGCTGGAGTCCACGAATGGTTGCTGGGGCGTTACGTACTGCATTTGTAGATACGAGTGCCAACCGTTCCCGCCAAAAGCTGTGCGTTGACAGCTTCGCGACGTGGTATGCGCACGAGTAAAAGCGCCGATGGCGTCGAGGCTAAGAACCTCCTCCCCAAGGCTCTGTCCGCGAACGCACGCGAAAGCCGTGCGCGCGATAGTCTCCAGTCGCCACTTAGGTCGCTCCTCTCGATGGCGATCCAGCTCTCGGTCAACCAAATGGTTCGGCGCGTTTTGCTCGTGACAGACACGGCGTTCCTTGGCCACCTCGGCACGAAAGAGCTCGCGGGGGCCGCGCTCGCCAACCTCTGGATCAATGTCCCGTTCAACTTTGTGCAATACGCAATTCCCGCCATCACGATCCTCGGGTCGCACGCGTACGGTGCCGGGGAGCACAAGGAGATTGGCGTCTGGCTGCAAACGTCCATTCTGTTTGCACAGGGTGCGTGCCTTCCTGTCGGGCTCGTGCACCTCTTTGTGGGTCCCCTCGTCGGCCTTTCCATGCGAGATGACGAGACCATCGCGTTTGGCCAACTCTATGGCGACGTGCTCGCCACCGGCCTTCTTCCGCGGTACCTTTACGCCTGCCTCACGGCGTATTTTGCAACCATCAACGTTGTGCAGTCGGCAACAATCACAAGTATTATCGCCATGATCCTCAACGCGCTTCTCAACCAAGTGTTTATTAACGGCATTCCTGGCATATGGGCGGGCATCGGTTTTGTCGGCTCGCCGCTCGCGACTGTCGTGAGCTCGTGCATGCAACTGCTTCTCTTTGGCGTCTACACAATGGTGTGGCGGCGCTACCACGTACCGTACTGGGGCGGCTGGACCCGCGTTGCCGTCGATCAGGCGCATTGGACCAAGTTTTTGGCGCTCGCGCTGCCCTTGGGGGCGTCGTCGGCCGTCGACTGGGCGAGCTTGACCGTTGCGGGCATGGTCCTCGGCACGCTGGACCCGGCCTACTCGGCCGCGAATGCCGTCCTCTTTGGCCTTTTTGGTGTCGTGTACGCGTGCGTGAGCGGCTTCTCGGCCGCGACTCAAATCTTCATGGCCCGCAGCATTGGCATGGGGAGCCTGCCCGATGCGAAAGCGTACCTTGTGCTCGGGATTTACCTCATGGCCGTCATGGTGACGCTGCTGTTAAGTGTATTGGCCGCCGTGCACAAGGCAGTCGTTCGTCTCTGGACGTCCGACCAAGCCGTGCTCGACCTGTGCGATGGCGCAATACTGCCGTTTGGCCTGTGCATTGGCCTCATCTTCTTCCGGTTTCTTCTGAGCTCGGGCGCCAACGCCGTCGAGCTCTCTCGGTATGCGCTGGTCGTCAAAAACGCCGGCGCGTCGCTGCTCTTTATTCCGCTCACGTACCTCTGCGTGTTTGAGTGGCGCTACGCACTGCGAGGGTACTGGGCGGCCAATGCCCTGGGCGAATGCGCCAAGATCGTCCTGCTGGTGTGGCGCCTGGCCAAGCTCGATTGGACTGTTCAAAAAACCAACAGTCGGGACGGCCAGCCACACGTAGGACGCCAAGGAGCACTCATCACCATCCATGTCGCTACTAGTACGGAGAGGGGCCAATAATTCCATCGCCACCCCTAACCACCACCACCACTGACAACAGGGACACGTCTCCTGCGTCCTCCCATCCATGAATAAGAGTTCTTTTCTCCCATATCTTTCGCCTTGACGCGATAGTGCAGCAAGCAGGTCGTCGACACCCACCATATCTTGCCACACGAGACAGACAGGTGACAGTAGTCGCACTCGAGGTGACACATGTCCTTCGCTGCGTACACAACAGCTCGTTTGCTTGTCTAGAAGCACACACGTCGCACCATAGGAAGGAGACGCCGCCCAAGGTTCGATCCCTTGTGCTCCTCGGTCGTTTCTTACGTTTTTTAAGTTAACTGGTTGGCGCTCGGGTCTAGTGGAGCTTTTCCACAGTGGCGACGCCGTCGACACGGGCAATCGCGTTGAGCACGTCGTCGATCGTGCTGTCGTCGTCCGCTTGCAGCGAAAACTCGAGGAGCTGCCCGCGGGTGCTGTGCTGCTGGAGGCCGCACGCAAGAATGCACACGTTACCGCTCGTGGCGCGAATGACCTCGCAGAGCGCGAGCAGCAACGTGTGGTACAACGTCGGGTCGTCCATTACACCGGCTTGCACCTGCAGCAAGTGGACGTTGGCGTCAAACCGGCGCTTGGCCTTGGTCTGCGCATGGCACCACTGCACAACATCTTTGGCCGTCGGGCGCTCGGCCGGCGAGAGCGACACGAGACGGCGGACCAACGCCACAATCTCGGGACTCTGTGGTAACCACTCGGGCGGGATACTGCCGTCGCGCACCTGTCGCAGCGTCACGATGCGCTCCATGGCGGTCCCAAACGGCGCGTGCCCAAGCTCAAAGAGGATCATGCCGAGCGAGTAGAGGTCTGCTTTGGCCGAGTAGAGCTCGCCCGAGATCTGTTCGGGGCTCGCATAGAGGTACGTGCCGACGCCCGCCGTCTTTTCATCGTCGTCGTCGTCCGCGTCGTCGTCGTCTTCTTGGAGCAGTGTCGTCGTCGTCGACGCGCCGGCGTCCGGTAGACCCGTGCTGCCGGCGTACCGGGAGAGGCCAAAGTCGCCGAGTTTGATAGTTTGCACGGCCTCGTCCATGACAAAGATGTTGGCCGGCTTGAGGTCGCGGTGGATAAGGCCAAGCGAATGAACATGCTCGAGCGCCGACGCGATCTGACTAAACACGCGCAGGACGTGGGGGACGTCGACGACCCGGTCGGAGCTTGCGAGGACGTCGGCGAGACTCTTGGCCGAGCAATATTGCATCTGAATGTACAGCCAGTGGTCGATGCGCTCGTTGGTCGTGGAGCGGAGCGTGTCGAGTACTGCCGACCGCGGCTCGTGTGTCGGCCGCGTCAGATCGCTCTCCGACCACTGCGCCATCGACGCCGACGCGTCATTGCTGTCGTCGTCGTTGGGACTGGCCTCCCACTCAAAGCCACCGTCGTCGTCGTCGTGAAGGTGCGGCGCCGGGGCATACAGCGAGTCGCGACTCGCATCGTCATCGTCGTCGTCGTCGTCGTCGTCGTCGTCGCCAATGTGAAAGAACGTCGTCCGCTTGGGACGCTGGCGGGTCGACGGCGAGTCATCGTCGTCGGACGAGAAGCGGCGCTGAAGTATGTTGCCTTTCGAGTAGTCGGTTGTCGACGACATCCAGCGCGGACTCGACGCGTCTTCGGAGCTCGCGGCAAAGCTTACCGAGTCGGCCTCCCCGAGCTCTTCGAGCCACGCCTAATCCGAGACGCGCGTCAACATGACGCGCCAGAAGGAGGCACTCTCTACCTGGTAGTAGCGCACAATGTACGAATGATCGAGCCGAGCGAGGATTTTGACTTCGCGCAAAAACTAGCACACTTCAAAGTGACGACGACGTGTCAGCAGCGCGTACCTTCTCGAGCGTCTCTTTGGTCTGGTGCTTGAGGCAGAGACCGATGCGCTTGACAGCGTAGCGACGGCCATCCAGTCGGTTCTCAGCAAGAATGACTTGACCAAACCCGCCCTTCCCAAGGACCGAGAGCTCGTCAAACTCGTTGGCGAACCGCCCGCGACAAATGTACGGCAGCACTTTGCGAAAGTCTTGGTCCAGCACGACCGTCGTGGTTAGCGTCGGTGTCATCGGTGCCAACGACGTGCTGGACGTCGGCGGCGTTCCGGTTGCATGCAAGGTGTCGCTCTGAGCTGACCGTTGCGACGCCTCCGACTCGTCCGTCGAGAGGCGGTGCCCGAGCTTGAGCTCGGGCATCTTCCATTTCGATGGCTCCAACGGGAAGCCGCCAAACGAGACCGACCGCTGGATACGACCCGGCGACATGGTCACGAGCGACGGTAGGTGCACGTCGTCCTCCGTGTGCATGCGAAAGAGCGTTGGACTGCCGAGGAACGTCGCGGTCGGTGAGCCTTTGGGCGACATGCGGGGCGACGCTTTGGGCGCCGACGGCGGTGTCGGCGTCTCAGCCATCGGCGACAACGGTGCCGACGGTGTCTTGGACCGCCAGTAGTACAGGAGAAGTGCAATGCCCAGCGCCACCGAGACAGCCATGACGCAGATCCATAGCATGCTGTTGGACGAGATGAAGACGCCTTGCTTGCCGTCGATGACGACCGACTGCCACGGCCGCCGGCCCGTGTAGTTGATGCTTTTCGAGGACGTTGGGCGTGGGGGCGGCGACGACGGCAGCAGGTACATTTGGCCTGCGACGCGGCCCACAACAAGGTCGTCTTGCGTCGGGCTCGGCTCGCAGACGTTGTCGAGATCGGTGATCGCGTCGGTCTCGGCGTCCAGCGGGCACGCCTCGTCGTCGTGGGAGTCGTCCTTGAGCGTCAGCGACCAGTCGTAAAACTTGACGCCGTAGTGCGGCAGCATGCCGTAGACCATGGTGAGCGCGCCATTGGCGTCCCAGGACCACAGCAGCGCGTGCGAGTGCGGGTCGTAGATCGAGAGCGAAGTGCCGGCGTCGCTGCGCGACACGTCGATGTACGGGCTTCGATACGCCGGTGACGGACCGCGCTGGCACGTGGCGTGTGACGCAAACTGTACAAAGTACTCGGACACGGTGACGCACTTGAAATCGGTCGTGTCGAGGGCGTTGACCATCTTGGTCGTGACGTCGACGCGCCCAAAGAGCATGCGCGCCGTCGGACCGTCGTCGTCGTCGTCGTTGAGGAGCACAGACGGCGCGTCGGGCGAGAAGAACGGGTGCATCTGGCCCGTGTGCGCGTCGAACGTAAAGAGCTTCTGCGTCTTTTCAGCCACAAACACCACGTCGGCGAGTTCGGGGCTGCCGCGGACGCGGAGCGGCGTCTTGGCCTGTAGCAGCTCGTCGGTCGAGAGCTCGACTTGCTTCCACTGCTGCGCATGCTTCTCGTAGTGGAACAGCCCGCCGTTTGCGAGATTGGGGAGGAAGCTATGCTCGGCCGACCAGGACGACGCCAGCGCCACATCTGTCGCCGGTGCCGCGCCATTCGCGCCAATCGAGCGTGGAATGCGCGGGTGCAAGGCGCCGCGCAGCAACTCGGGGCGGCAGTTGGTCACGAGCGGGCCGCCCGAGTCGATCGAGTTGATGACTTCGCCCGTCCACGCGTCAAAGGCGACGAGCTGGCCGCTCACATGGCCTGCGAGCAAGATGGCTCGGTCGCGCACGTCGACGGCCTCGAGGCTACATGCGGCGCGTTGCAGGAGCGCGGCGCCGACGAGCCAGACCAAGCGGCTCATGCTCAAGGAAACCTTGTTCTTGCCAAAAACAGCTCGCCGTATTTATTTGCCCGTGAAAAACTGCACCGGCGCGTGCGATTGGCCCAATTTAACGCGGATGCGCCAATCCGCTGCGTCATCCAGCGCCACGCTGCGTCATCCAGCGCCACGCTGCGTCATCCAGCGCCACGCTGCGTCATCGACGTATCCTTAGTCGACCTCGAGCTCGCCCATTGCTTGCTGTCCACCTCGGTCGCTGCGCCGCTTGGACGCCGTCGCGACGGGCGCCATCGGGTGACGAAGCAACACGTCAGCGCTGGCGAACCAAGGGCCACCACGTGGCACACGCCGAAACCCTCGTTCGTGGAAACGCGAGCCGACCAGCCAATTACATTGCGGTGTACCTACCGCCGCTGCTCCCACGGCCGTCGCGGCTCGTCCCTTGCGTATCTACCGTCCGCGCTGGTCGTTGTCGGATCAGACACTGCGGTGGAGATATACGCTCCGGCATGAGGCGGGCCACGGTGTTCCCGGTGGAGTTGAAGTGGCATGCATGGGCTACCGCAAGGTTCACGAGCACGGATGGCATAGTAGCTCTGGACGTCAACACGGCGGCGTAGAGGCTGCATCGCATTGAGGCTGGGTGGTACCGTTGGCGTGACGCCTGGACGGATTCGGACCGGCGGTGGGCGGCGCCGGCAACGTTGTGGGTGTGTACACACTACCGCAGCAGAAGGACTGTTAGGGTCCATCATTTAGGTTCCAGTTCATGGGCCTTGGATGCATTGCTGTCCTCGCCACGCCTCTGGTGCAGACGCATGTCGGTCCGGGACATAGGTAGGACCCTGTGCTACGTGGTCGTACGACTCTGCGCTCCTGTCGATACATTTGTTTCTTGTTGTCGCACGTGTTGTCGACAAGTTGTACTTGCCGACCAAAGGTCCAACTGATATTGATGCCATGGGATTGGACAAAATCTATCGCGTCTTTTTAACCAATCAAATCGAGTGGATTCATAGCGGACAAAAACACGACAGAGCGCCATGCAGCCGTTCCTTCGCGCGACGACGCCGCTGCGGTCTCTGGCGCGTGGCCGCGTGGCGATGCATGCAATGGCCGACGGCCTTGGGCTGCAGCGCGCGGTGGCCGCCCACATGCAGCAGGTCTTCCCGGACGGCCTCGCCCGCGCGCTGGACCAGTCGGACCGCCATGGCACGCCGACGCTCCACGGCGAGTCCTTTGAGAAGGCCAAGACGATCCTCAAGAACCCCAAGAACCAGCGTGCGCTGCGTGACGCCTACCACAGGCTTGGTTCTCAATGCGATGATAGGCTTTTTGTGGCAGGAGGCGGCTCGCTTGAACGCATCGCACCAATCGAGCATCGTCCTGGACGTGCTGTACGCCAAGATCTTTGCGCGTAAACCCACGTACCTCCCGCGCACGACCAGTCTCTTCTTACAGCAGGTGCTGCTGGCGGCGCTGGCGACGTCGAACGCGGCGACGGCCGTCGACGCGCTCGTGCAGCTCGCGGCCTTGGACGCCGACCTCGTCCCCCATACTGTGCGAACGCTCTCGGTCGACGCCGTCTTGCGCCTTGCACTCGAGTCCGCGCCGCATCTTGTGGCCGACATTGCGCCGCTCCTGGCACCGCTGCACGTGACGCTCGAGACAGCGATCGCGCCTGCCGTCTTGCGCGCGCTCTTCGATGCAAGGGCGTACGCGACGCTTCTCGATGTGGCCGCGTCCGCACCCGGGCCGCTTCCGCTCTCCACGCATGCCAACGTGCTCGTAGCCATGCTCCGTGCTGGCCACGCCATCGACCACGTCCAACGCCGCTACGTGGACCTCGTCCAGGGCGCGTTCGCCGATGCGTCACAAACCAACGTCCTCGGCTTTCTCCTCATCCACGCGTGTACGCAACAGCAGTACGACGTGGTCGCAGACGTGCTCGCGTTTATGGAGACGCATGCGTATGTGCTGCCCATCGACGAAGCCCTCGTGCTGTACCACACGCTCCTGCCATCGTCGCGTCCAGTATCTGGTACGTCAGGACGCCGTCGTGGATACGACTCGATGACATTTTCGTTCATCGCTAGAGCACTGTTTGGTCGAGCTCCTCGAGGCGTACCCGACCGTGCTGCCCGCAACGACTCGGACGCTGTCGCTGGCCGTCAGCGCGTCGTCCTTTTTCCAGCACCCAACTGTCGCGACGCGCGTGCTCGACCATGCGCAGTCCCGTGGCATTTCGATTCTGGACGTCGCCTATGGCCACGCGGGGGCGACCGCCGGGCTGCTGCACCGCCACCGCTTCAAAGCTCGCTACAAGGACGACTTTTTAGGTGCCGTTGAGTTGCCGTCTGGTAGCTCACTCGGATCGCGTAGATGGGAAGGTCGCGACGGCCCGCCAAACTGACGTCCACGATGCGGGGTACCACTTTAGTGGCGCCTTGCTCCAGTTCATGTGCGCGCAGAACGCTCACGAGGCGGTCGAGCTGCTTCTCAAGGAGCTGCAGTACTACCACTTGGAGGCGACCGAAGACGACATGAGTAGCGTGCTTCGCAGTCTCCAACCGCACTGGAGCCTCTACTCGCTCTACAAAGCGTACCCGCGCGTGGTCAAGAACGCTCCGGTGGCGCTCACCCGTGGCGTGGCCGACCTCTTGCGGATTCGCCCAAGCGGCAGTGCGACCGCCGCCGAGATGGACCAAGCCCTGCAGCTCTGGCGCTGCTACGTGTGGACGGAAGCCGTCAAGCTCGACGACAGCGTGTTTGGTCTCTTGACATACGCTGCGCTGCGAGACCAGCAGTCGGCCTCGATCCTCACCGAGGTCGCGACGCAGTACACGCAGCAAGACGTTGGTCGTCACCTTGCGACGCTCCACTCGGCCGTGCTACAGCTCTGCGCCACCTGCAATGACGCACGCACAATGACAACGTTGCTCCAGCAGCGACCCGCGGGCCTCCCGCCTCTCAGCGACGTGGATGTTGACTACGTGCTGGAGACGATGCCACCGACCGAGGTCTCGGTGCTTGCCTTTCTGCGCAGCTTGCCGCACGGCGTTTTGCCGTGGACGAGTCCGCGGTTGCTGAGCCGTGCGTTGGTGGCCGCGCTCTCGGCCCGCCACGCCACTGACGCGATCGAGGTCCTTGGCCGCGCGATTGACTCTAACGTCGAACTCAGCGCCGAGGCGTGCCGAGCGTGCGCACTTGTGGTCCAAGACGACTCGATCGATGCGTCGTTCCGAGTCGATGTCCAGCTCTCGATGGAGATGCTTTGGGCTTCAACGACGGACGCCTCGATCCGCGCCATCCTCGAGCGCTGTGCGTAATGGCTTTTAGAATAGAGATATGTCCTCGTCCGACAAGGCGCTTGAGAGGCTTGGTGGACGCCAGCCATTGTGGTTGAGCCCACGATGACATGCAACCAGAGCTTTCACGGTCGGTGCAAAGCTACGGAAGCACTTCTATCGTAGCAACAGATACACCGGCGCAAGGACGACGTCCGATGCTTGGCAATGCAAGACGAGTCGCGCCAACTCGATCTCTATGTCCTCTCTCGACTGCCAGTGTATGGCACACTCGCTCGTGGAGACGCTGAGACGCTCTCTATGGTGTCCAGTCGCAAGGGTTGCTGTTGATAGACCCTTGCGAGTCGGTTGGCACGCAAGAACATTGCCGAGGTGGGGTGTTGCTTGCGTCCATCAGAGCTAAGACGCTTCAACGCAGGACATCGACGATGGGCCAGTGGTGTCGCCCGCTGCATTCCGGACCAGCTAGCTTGGTGCGTGAGCCAAACGAAGCTCTCTCCGTCGTCGGATCGGCTCGAAATACCAGGTACGCTCGATTGCCTTACGGCTTGGCGCCAACTAAGCTTATCTCCTTCATACCTTGGCTTCATGGTTGGCCGCAATGCGATACGAGCCTGGTCAGCAGCTCCTTATGTCCTCCTCCAGAGATTTCCATGTAGTGAACGAGCTCGCTGGCCGATGCAAGGGCAACTTGGGCCACACAATCTTGTTTGCAAAAGATCAAGTTGCTGCCGTCATGTCGCCACGCGTCTACACGTCCTGGGGATCCTAGGTACATACTGCGTGCGTCGGTCGTGTCTCGGCTGCATCGAGAGCCTCACGAGCTCGTTGGGTGACGCTACTTCTACACTGCAGGCTCGAGCTGGAGGGCGTAGCAGTGCTTTTCGCCTTGAATGCCAATCGGCGCATACCCGAGCGCAGCAAGGAACGGCGGCATGTGCGGGAAGCGGGCGGGAAACGTATTGACAGTGAGGCGCTCGTGGTCGCCGCCAAAGGTGCTACGGCAGTGCTGAAACAAGCGCCGCATGACGCCTTGGCGCCGTGCGCACGGATGCGTCGCAGCGATCCACACGTGCATGGTCTTTGCAGACGTTGCATGGGCATGCACAAAGACAAAGCCAAGCACACTGCCGTCGTCCGATGGCACGTAGAAGATGCGCCCATGCATCACCTGGCGACGGCGGCGCCATTCGGCGAGGCCATGTTTCTCGTCGTCGTCGCCGCCAAAGACGGCCGCCGAGACGGCAAAGACCGTCTCGACGTCGGCGTCGGTCTTGGCCTCGTCGATGCGCATCCTTCGATAGCTGCTTCGATGCGCCTGTTTCATCGTTTGCGTAGGGCCCCGACCCTCGTCTGCACCTTTTTAAAAAGTCTTTGTTTTTATTATCCCTACAAAGAACCACAACGAACGCAGCCGATCGTTTAAAATATACCACCCGGGGTCCCACTTGAAGAAGCCCACCACGTGGCACGCTGAATCTTCTTGGTATCCGGATACGTCCATACAAACCCCAGCACGAGGTGGAACGGTTGTCCGGATACGCTGCCTTGCGCGAATCTGCCGCGACGCTGTGGATACGCTTTTTTAAGCCGCGTGAGAATGTTCTGCGACATCTACATACAAAGACCAAGTGAAAGGGCGAGCATTTAAATAAAAAGAGGCGCTTAACCGGCGGCGACTCTTTTTTATACTGCAAAATTGCGCAAATAGACGGGTATTTCCAAAAAAAGATTGTCCAACACCAAGAAGAAGCATGAAGTACCTCGAGGAGCCGAGCCTGGACTGGGCCAACGCGGCCATGAGCGAGGTCAGCGTCGGCGACCGGGTCATCAACGGCCGCATCGAATGCTTCTCGTGCAAGAAGGCCGGCGCCGACAAGAAGCTGGCCAAGAGCCTCCAGCTGCAGTACCAGGCGGTCGGCGAAGCCAGCGCCAACCCGCTCGGGTCGCTCGCCGACGCCAACACGCGCAAGCTGCTCATCAACTTGATCTCGACGATGAACGCGTCGTTTCCGGACTATGACTTTTCCGACTTGAAGCCCGAGCAGTTCCAGAAAGAGGTCGACTTGCGCATGGTCGTCAACGGCGTGAACGCGCAGCTGGCCGAGATTGTCGAGATGGACGACATGGGCTTTCTCGAGAAGCTGTGGGACTCGATCTTTGGCGCGATTTCGCCCCGCGACTGCGAGATTTACAGCTACATCCCCGACATGGACGGCTGCTCGGACCCGTTCAGCGATGGCACGCTCTGGTCGTTCAACTATTTTTTCTACCACAAGACGGCCAAGAAGATCTTGTACTTTACGTGCATGTCCCGAAGGTAAACGCTTATGTGACGACAGCAGGCGCTCATGATGCTACGTGTAGTATCATTAGCGACACGGACATGGACGACGACGAGGCCATGGAGACGGCCGACGAGAGCGAGAACGAAGACTATGACGACGGCGACGAAGTCATGAACGAGATGGACTGGTAATGCGATCCACGACGGCTATAGCTTGACGGATGGTGTGCGCCCAGGGAGGACGGTGTCTAAGGCGTGTGCACGGCGCCGAGCTCAACTCGGAACTCGACGCACTCCATACGAGGCTGCGCCCTCCTCCTCCTCTCCACCTCTTTTCTCTTGTACCAGTAGCCCCGTTGTGTGCTTTCGTTTCTCGTTTTTCTATAAATGTCCCGTAAATTTACACAAAAAATCATGTTTTTTCACAATATGTCGTTTCCGATGTACACTATGTCCTATACTCTACGAATTATCGGTAAAGCGGTCGGAGACGGGGCATGAGCGCTTGGTTGACGCCTTCGATCTCGTGCTGGATGACTGCTTTGACCTTGGTCGAGTACGCCGACTTGGGTCGGGCGTCCATGATGGCTTCGACCGTGGCCTGGTTGCTGCGCAGAGGTCGCGACGACGGCCCCGGCCGCGCGTACCCCGACGTCTGCGGGCGCGCCATCGGCTTCATCGGCGACTGGAACGCCCGCGTCATCGACGATTTCGGGCGGCTCGCGTTGATGCGCGTGTGGCGGAACGGCTCGGGTGTCGGCGCCGTGAGCTCTTGCAGCGCAGTAAGCTCGCGTACTGCGTCGGCGTGCTTGGCGTTGGCGGCGACAGCCTCGTCGTTCAGTCGCTGCAACTCGGTCTGCACGAGGTCCTGCGCGTGCGCGCGGGCGTGCGTGAGCTGGTCGAGCGCCGACGCCTTGAGGCGCATCTCGGCCTTGACTTGGGCCTGGAGCCGGCGAATCTCCATCTGCATGTGGTGTGTCGCCCGCTCGTAATGCGCTCGCATGACAGCCACGTTCTCTTCCTGGAGTTTCGGCTCCGGCTCGTCGATTCCCGGGCCATCCGAGTCCGAGACGCCAGCGCTGCTCTCGTCGTCGTCGTCCTCTGCGTCGACGTCGTTGTTTGTGCCGTCGTCCTTGCTCGGTGGCGTCGGGTCTTTCGCCGGGCTGCCGACAAGGTTGACGGCCGACGCGTCCGCTCGACCAGCGACCACGCTGCTGCGGCGGGTGCGCAGTCGCTGCGTAAACGACGAAAGCGCCGAGAACGCCGGTGCCGTCGTCGGTGCCGTCGTCTCGAATGGCTCGGCGGTCGACGAGGCCGATGCGCGGGTCGCATAACCGGGCAGCGCGACGACCGCGAGCTGCTTGCGCAAGCTCACAATCTCGGCCCGCGATGCCTCGAGCTGCACCTCGAGACGTGTCTTTTCATGCTGCGCCACCTTGGCCTTCGCTAGCTGGGCGTGCAAGAGGCCAAGCGCTTTCTCGTGACCCGCGACGAGCGACGCTTCCCGCAGCTCGTACAAGGCGCGCACCTTGACGAGCGCGTGCTTCAAGTTGGTGTTTTCGTCCATTATGAGCTAGACACCCTGCTTCACTACAACGTCGGAAGAGAGAGGGATGTGTACATCGATTTCTTCGTTGGCGCGCACACCGCGCACGAGGTGGCTCTTGTCTTGCATCGGAACTGCCCCGGATGCAATGAAGGACTCGATCGAGGCCTTTTGCTGCGCGTGAATCTGCTGGCGCAAGTCCTACCAAACATATAGCCCACATTGCACATGTAACTATAGATCAAGAGGCATCTACCGCTTGCACACTCGCACGGTACTCGTCAAACTTGGCGTGCTTGGCAATGACCGCGCTCGAGAGGTCGCGGAGCTTGGCTTCGTACTCGGCGCGGACGCTCGCTGTGACGTTGGCGCGCTGGACGTCACCTTCGTGGGCCAACCGCCCGAGCTCGTGCCGCGCGCGCTCCAAGTCCAATACGATCGCATACGACTAGAGACATTCGAATGCGCTTTGGAAGAATGCCGCGCGCATCTACCTTGTCCACAACGGCAGTCGTGCGGTCGTGCTCGGTTTCGTGTGCTGCGCGCGCCAACTTTGCGATCAAGTCGGTCTGCGAGACTTCCAAAACGCGCACGGCGTGCCGCAGCTGCGTGTTGACGTGCTCGACGCTCTGCAGTCGAGTAGCGGCGTCCCGTTGGCTGGCGGTGTGGACAGTACTGCAAAAGCGCGTCAGCAGCGCCTCGACGTCCGCATTCGGGGCCGCGATGTTGCGCAACACGTCCGAAACGAGCACCGACTAGAAGAGGCGTGTGACCTGCTGTGGTAGAGGACACGTACCGTGGCATGCTGTGTGTCATGCGGCGGCGAGGGTGATGCAATAAGATGATGGAACATCGCCGTGCACTGTGCCCTGTCGGCGTTGACAAGGCAGAGCTCCAAGTAGTTGCGCAGGTTGTCCATATACTGGTCGAGAATGCGGGCGTCGGGTACGTCCAAATCGAGCTGCTGCCGACTGAGCTGCTTCTTGGGGACATCGCCCGCGGCCATTTCCGTGGTCAGCACGCGCCATAGACCTACTGTGGCCTCGCCACTCTCGGACGTCGGCTGCGCAAAGTAGCTCGCGCGCAGCCCCAAGAAGGCTTCGAATTTCTGCAGATACGCCTTCCCGGCGCTGTTTTCGACGCAGCGAGCCTCGAGGCGTTTAAAGAGCACGCGGGCGTTCTGGACGACGGCATCGGGGAGACCGCGGAGCAACGTGACACCCGGCATCGCGCTGCGCTTGCCGTACGTCGCGACAACCCACGCGCCTAGAGTACATGCCAATGGTAGCAATCTCGGTCACAAGACTAGGTACACACACCTAGGAGTCCAGTCGATGTGAGGTTTCCAAGTCGAGTGGGAAGAGGCAACGTACCTTCCTGCTGAAGCGGCGGGACGACACTCGGGTCGCGCAAGAGGGCTTGCAGCGTGAGCCATACGCATGTGACTGACGTCTCGCGTTTGGCGTGAAGCCAGTCGAGGACCACGGCGAGCGGCTCGGCGGGCGCGCACTGGTGCTGCAGCTGGTGCACCTACAGTCGCCGTAGATCGGGGCCATGGGATGGGGGGACGTACGAGTTCGCGGACTTCGTTGCCAAAAACATCGTCGACGGCGTGGCGATGCAAAACCGCGCGAAAGCACAGGCAGTGCACAATGTCTTGAAAGCGAAGGTACAGCAACAGTGTCGGGCGAAGTAGCGTCTCGGTCGTTTGAAAGTACTGCAGAATGCGCTGTGCGCGGGGCAAGTGCAAGAGCTGCGAGAGATCGCCTGGTATCCATTTTGCCTCGTAAAGTGTTTCGGTCGGTTTGGACAACTTGTCTTCAAGCGGCACCAGCTCGTCGAGAAACCAGCGCTCGAGTGGCGCCATTTGTGGTGGCACGAACGGGTTGCCACACGGTGCCTGCACGCGGCGGCCAATCACATCGAGATTCGCTATGACGTGGCAGAGCTGCGTCACAAGCGTTTCATTGGCCACGTCCTCGAGCAACTGCGCATTGTAGAGCCGGAGGGTATCGTGCATGAGAGTCTCCAAGCTCTCGCTTGCATGCATCGTATCGACTTTGATCGCGTACGCCGAGTTGAGCTCGGCGATAATGCACGAACGCCTTGTCTCGGGCTGGACGAGGAGTGGACGCAGTGTGTGGCGCTCGTCGTTGACGCGCGCGCGGACTTTTTCCGCTAGCAGCCGCCGCCCCACTGCGCTCTCGAGGTGCATGAGAAAGCTCTGGTGGTTGGCGTCGAGCTCCACTTTCCTTAGCTGCTTGGCGATGTGCGCTTCAAACAGCGCCTCGTACGTCATCTCAAAGTCGTCGAGCGGGTCCAGCACGAGCCGATTGAAGCGGAGGCACGCGCCTTGAAACGCAAGCTCGGCGCGCTGTGCGACCACAGTCGCCGCGAGCCACGCCAAGGGCGCGTCGCCGTTGATTTGGACTTGGACCCAGTCGAGGATGCACCGCAGTCGCGGCCACGAAGCGAAGTCGAGCGCCTCAACCGCGACCGGGTGCTCGAGGTACAACTCGGTCGCCGCTGTTGGTGTGAGTGCAAAAGGCACCAAGCTCGCGCGCGACATGGCGTCGACGTGCGCCGACGCATAGACGAGCCGACTCAGGTCCATTTGACGCTGCACAAACCGCACGGCGCGCCCGATGTACTTGATTGTGGTGTCTGCATCGCCACCGCTTTGGCGCGACAGATCCCGCGCAGCTTCCGCGACAATCGACGACGTCGTGTCGTCGGTGTAGTACTGCACGTAGCGCGACGTAGTCCAGAACGAGCTCGACGCATTCGTGTAGCCGTGGTCTTCGTCCAAAACGCGGTGCCAGAGCACGACAGCGTGTTCCAAGACGGCGCGGTCCAGCGCGAGCTTGTGCAGCACCCGAGACGCCGGCATGCGTGTCTCGACTGCCAGCAACGCCGTCTGCAGTGCTTGGACCACGTCGACGATGGCCTCGAGCGGTGAAAACGCCATCGCGTCAACTGCAAGCGTCGGCACAAGGCGCGCTTCCATGTCCACCAGCAGCTGCCGCTGCACGTCCCGCACGACGACCTGAAACGAGTAGGCATCCCAAAAGTACGAGGCGTCCTTATCGACAAGGGGGGTCGTATGAACCCACGTCACAAGCGTTTGGCGAAGTGTGGCTTGGGCGACGGGCGATGTCACGCGCAGATAGAGGCGCGTAAAGACGTCGTAGAGCAACCGAACGTTGGCTTCGAGAAAGTACATGGCCGCATCGTACAAGTCAACAAGGGTGCTGCTACGGTCCACGATCGGCGCGGTCCGACTCTCTTGCTCCGCGTTGCGCACGTAGCGACTGCCCATGGCGACAAGGTGGCGGTCGAGCGCCATCGCTTCCTCCCATGCAGCGTCGTACAAGAGAACACCGCCGTCGGTGCTGTGAACAATCAAATTCGGCTCGGAGATGACGTCGTACGCATCCCGCCCGGTGCTGGCGGCGTCGAGGCAGATATGGCGCTCGATCGAGGACGCGACGTTGAGTAGCTCGAGAAAACGGTGTTTGGTGTGGCGTACATAGAGGTGCCGCAGGAGGTAATAGCTCTTGAGCTTGGCGTCGCTCGGTGGCGGGTCGAGATCGGCGTCGACGAGCGTGGCGTGGGACCGCTTGAGATGCGTCGTCGCCAGCGTTTCAAGTCGCTCCATCACCCGCGTGACATCTTGGACAAGTGCAAAGTGCACTTCGGCGTCGAGCAGCATGTCGGGCGGATGGGTGTTCACCTCGTGACGCGCCCAGTGTGACGCGATTGGAAAAAGCGACCCGAGCGACCACGTCGTGCGCATACGCGTGACGCGGCGCGTGTCATCGACGAACGGTGTCCAATGCGAGGCAAAATGCATCGGAAAGAGCTGCCGCACCGCGTGCAGGAGGTCGTCGTCCGACTCGAGCTCGGGGCGGTCATCGTGATAGCCCAGTTTGCGCAAAAAGTTGATGATGGCCACGTCAACTGCCGCAGCCTACACGCATCATCGCGCGTGCAGATCGCGTTCATAGTACGAGAGTACCGAAACAAGAAAGATCGGCGGGGCGTCCGCGCGACTGCCAGCTTCGTCGCTCTCGGGACTTGGCGACGCGGGAGCACTGCACTGCACCATAGCGTGCATGCGTCGAAGCAGCGACGGGCGGTGGCTCTCCGCAAGCCACGAGAGGTGCGTCATAAAGCGCGCCGTCAGTTTTGTGTGTCGGAGCTGGGCCTCGAGAAAGCTCAAGTACCGGCCAAGATCGTCGACGTCGGCTGCCTTTGTGTCGTTGAGACTATCGTCCCACGTCAATCTACAGCGATAGCAAGATACGGGATGTACCGCGCCAGTGCCAAGGTCGTTGCAGCTTCGTCGGCTTGGATGGAGCTGGCCTCGGCGTCAAGGGCGGCGACGAGCTCGGACATAACGCGATGGGTCCGCGAGAGCCGCGAGAGTGTCTAGCACCATTGCGTTAGACGTGTTATGTGTAGCGGATCGTATACATTGGCGCGGTGCGTCCGCAGGCGGTCGCTTCGATCGACGAGATAGCGTGAGACGTCGTCCACGATAGCGTCGTGCGCTGGCACCGCCGAATGCAAGGACGACTCGACCCATAGCTCGTCTTGGAGCGCCAGGCTTGGTGCAATGAGACGCCGAAGCACGAGAGACCGCGCGTCCTCGAGCGCGCTTGCGGTCGGTAGCCGCATCGATGTGTCGCACCGTCGGTGGCGCTGGATCGTCTGGAGCTCTCGGCCATGTACGGTCAAGGTCGCTTTGAGTTTATCTTTGGCCTCCAAGAGCTGTTGCTTCCAGTACGACGCGCCAAAGCGCATCGCAGCTTTCGGTGACGCTGGCTCGTCCACCGACCCCGACATTTTACAACGTAAAGAGGCTATCGCTTTCGTGAAACGTATCGCGGTTGCCAGTCGTAACCAAATTCCTCTGTGAGGATTTCAGCCAATTCTAAAAATCACTTTTGTCTGTCGGCATTTTCTTTGATCGGTACGCTTCGCTTGCTATGCAGCCCTCAACTGCCAACCCTATGTGTCCAGTCTGCGCCAAACGCCAGATTTTGCACTTTACAGTGGACGAAAGGTGCGACAGCGAACGGGCGCGCGATCGTGTCGGCCGCTCTCTACCGGTACTCGCCCAATTGCCCCGCCATTGTGACGCTGTAGGACACGACCCAGCGCTTTCGTCGCTAAGGATATGGTTTGTGTTGGGAGGTTGCCGCCACCCAAGAAGGGGCCGGTGGGTGGGATCAATAGCTTGAAAAACTTAGAGTTCGATACACAGGGTGCTCCGGAGGCGTAAAGGCATATTGCCTGAATCGCCACCATAGCCTCCTCAGGGAGGAGTAGCGGGTTGCTTAATGGGAGCCGAAAACTGGATTGCGAGCGTTATTCCTTCTCGAAAAGCAAACCACCCCCTATCCTGTCCTGGATTCACAGCAAGTAACCTCACTCGCGATAGAACCGCGCGATAAGCTGTATGCGGCCACCCTTCAAGTTAAGTTGACGACGGCGGACGTCCCCGACCTCCGGCTTGTCCAAGTGGGCACGTGGCTGGCGACACCGGCGCTCGCAAGCGTCTTTGAAGGCTTCCCGCCCGCTGTGTACGTACGTCAAGAGATGGAGATGGTGTGGGACCTCTGCCGCGTCAACTTTACGTCGCCTGATGCCAGCGACCGCGAGCTGGGTACTATGACGGACGCGGCGTCGATGCGCTGCCTCTCTTGCTCGTGGGCTGTCGGTCACTCGGTGTTGGTCGCTCTCTGGGTCGCCTACCTCGGCGTCTATCACGACTTTGACATTCTCCTCTTGCGCGCTGTCCCACAAGTCCGTAGCAACGAACCAGACGAGTATGTACGTCAAGACGCGGTAGTCTGGGTGCGTGGCGACACCGTGACCAGCTGTCCGGGCATTGCACGAAGCAACCTCGCCACGCGCATGGAGGCAGCTGCGTCGACGAGCCGCTCGCAGCACAAGTCGCTTTTGTTTGTTGCGGACGGGTACGCGCCGTCCGAGATGATCACACCCGGGTCATTGCTTGGTGCGCTCACAGCGTGCCACGTCATTGCGTCATCAGCCAGTGGGCACGACACCACGGAGCGCGTGTCGGTGGCGCTGCCCGCGTGGTCGAAAGGCGATTTGGCTCACGTGCAGAACGAGACGATCGCGTCGGCGGACGAGCGGTATGCGATGGTGGGCGGCTGCGTTCGTCAGTTTCTCGAGCGCCCGCTTCTGACGTGGCGAGACGCACCGGACAGCGTCGCGTCGACGGAGCAGGTGTACATTCACGACACGCACGACTATGTGCACTATGTGCTGGCGGCCCATCGGTGCGCCGTCGTCGATGTCAAGCGTGCGCTGCGGCGTCTGACGACGTCGCTGTCAACGGCGTACTTGACCGAAATGCTCGAATGGACAGCGACATCGTCCAACGAATCGCTGTACGAACTGCTCTTTGACGCGACGATCCGCAAGCGCGCAGTTGACGGCGCGCTCCAGCTGTCGACGGGCGATGCGTCGCGCACGCTGGCAGTGACTGGCAAGGTCGTGGCGCATGGTGAAAGCACCGGCGCTTGCCTCCATTACCTGACAACCGACTTGGAGGATGCCACACATTGGCTTCCCCACCGAGCCGTGTCGTTTGGTGCGGTGGACGCAGTCGTCGTGCAAGACCGGTGTGTCTACGACCTCAAGACGACGGTGGCTACGGACATGCCGAGCATCGACTCGGCGTCGTTGCAGACGGTCCACGCGGCGGTGGTCGCCAACCCGAACGTTGCGGAGTACGACCATGTCTATGTGTTTGTGACGCCGGCAGGACGAGCCTGGCAACGTAGTATGGACAACCGTGCAAGCCAACTGCCAGGACTTTGCGTCTGGTGTGCGCCCGTGCTCTAGACACTTGGGAGTCGTGTCATATTGCTGTGTAAAGTAAGACATTCTTGTTGCACGGTATGCCATCGACCTATCCAACGCGTAGCGCAAGGGCGTATAGGTGGTGCGTGTGCGCAGGTCCCGAGACCGCCACACATGAGGACGACCGTTGGGCAGAGCTGACTGCGTCCTCGCATGCACTGTTCCAACTTGGCCATCGCAGCCACTGCCCCGCGCATCTATAGTATAAGCCGAGTCGCAAGCAAAGATCTAGGGTGGTTCACTCGACCGTGTCCCACATCTCGCTGCTGGTCTTGTCGTTGCTGCTGGCTGAGAAGGCTGGTGCTGGCCCGTATCCGACCGGCCTTTCTGGTGCAATCTTTCGCCAGAGTGTTGGTCGCGCCATCTTCTTCGATGGCCGTTGGACTTGGTTTGAGTATAGGTCGGAAATGAATTTAAATCCCGAAAATTATTTATTTTGGCATTTCTGGCTCCGTTGCCATGATGCTCGGCGTCGGCGAAGACGTGCACCTGGACGACGTCGCCAGCATCCAGCGGCCGGGCCTGGCCCATGCAGCCTCGGTGCCATCGATGGCCTCGAGTATGCGCCCGTCGCTCGCGTACTCCAAGAGCCCGCGCCACGTCGGCGCCGTCGGCAAGTTTCGGTACCTCACGCCGGCGGACCTTCAGAGCAGCAGTGGCCAAGCGCCGTACGACTATGTCGTGATCGTGCATCGAAGCGTGCGCGCGATAGCGGACGAAGGCTGGTGCTGGCCCACGTCGGCGGCCGAGCGGCTCGGGTTTCGGCGGCTCTGCATGGTGAGCAGCCCGCTCCTCGAAGACGGCGAGGACGAACACCGGCGGCTCGTTGAGAAGCTCTGCGCCCAGGGCCTCCTCATCGACATCATTGACGGCGGTCATTCGTCGAGCAGCGAAATGACGAGCGAGTACCTCCTCTTGCTTGTGCGCGTGTCGGACGAGGTTGCGACCGCGTACGCCAAGAAGTTTCGGCGCAAGCTGTGGCTCGACCACGGCGGTGTGAGCGACATGCCACAGGACTTTGTCGATGCCGAAAAGCCGATCACGCCCGCCGAACGCATTGAAATCGTCCAGTTTATCATCGAGCAGCGCGCGCAGCTCTCAATGTCGGACCGCTGGCTCCACACGATGCTGCCAGTCCACGACACCAAGAGTACGAACGCCCTCGTCACCGATTTCATCTTTTCAACGGACCTCGAGCGGCGCAACTCGGCCTTCGTCGACAGTCTTCGCCACAACTTTGGCGAAAAGGTCGCGTACTACTTTGCGCTCATGCACTTCTACACAAAAGCGCTCGTACCGATCGCCCTTGGCGGCGTCATCATGCAGGTCTTGCGGCACACCCTGCCGATGACGACGTACATGCGCCTCTTGCCGATCTGGGGCCTCCTCGTCTCGGTCGTCTGGAGCTTCTCGTTCCTGAAAGCGTGGGACCGCCGCAACGCCCATATGCAGTTTGAGTGGAACAACAAGCTCATTGTCAAGCAGATCGAATACCCGAACAGAGACTTCCACGGCGACGACGTCCACGACTCGCTGATTGGCGAGCCGATCAAAGTCTACGCAGCGTGGAAGCGGTACCCGACCCATGTGCTCGGCGTGCTCTTCCTCCTCTGCCAAACCGCGCTCATGCTCATGCTTGTCGCGCTCTGGGTCTCGATCTACGAGATGATCAAGGACAAGTACAAGGCGTCGAGCGGGTTTCTCTCCAAGCAGTGGTGCCTCATCCTCCTCGAGGGTATTGTCTTTGGCTTCTTTGTCGACGTGGTCCAGTGGAACCTTGTCGTCACGAATATGGGTCGTCTCTTTACGATATGGGAAAACTACAAAACCGAAGAGGCGTACGAACGCGCGCTCATCACGAAGCTCTTTGGTATGGACTTTCTCAACTACTTTACGTGGTTCTTCTCGCTCGCGTTCGTGTACGTGATTCCCGGCTGGGGCAATGCGCTCACCAATGGTCTCAACACGCTCGTGTTCCAAGACCCTTCCAACTGCTGCTTTGGCCCGGACCTGCAATCGCCGACGCTCTGTGCGCGCTGCCCGAACGGCGCCGCGCCGTGCGTGCCGTGCCGTGGGTACTTTACCTTTGACCGCCGCCACGTCGACTTGAGCGCCATGTTTGTGACGCCGATCATCGTCACGCAGCTGCTCAACATCGTCCTCGGCGTGCTCATGCCGCTTTTGAGCAAGATCCAAGGCGAGCGCGCACGCGCCGCGGCCGACCGCGCGGCCCAAGACCGCGTGCGCCAAGGCGGCTCGATGAAGATCCTCGGGTCCCTCGACTACGACGCCTCGTACGCTCCACAACAAACGCAGTGTCGTGTATACTCATGCAGACGATGATGTAGGAACGCACACTTTAGCAACAAGGACCAGACGCGGTACCTCGAGTACACGGCCACTGAGATTGAGATTCTCAACCAAAAGGTAGTATACGCGTTGATGAAGCGGCCAGCGGACGAGGTTGATTGGTGGGTGGCGTAGGCGCGGGACGTGCTCTTTGAGAGCGAGCAGACGGCGTACGACCCGTACAACGACTTCCACACGCTCACGGTACAATTCGGCTTTACCGTCATGTTTTCCATCTTGTGGCCGCCGATGCCGATGGCGTGCCTTCTCATCAATCTGCTCAAAGTACGCACGGACGGCTACCGCCTCTGCCGGACGCTCAAGGTACACCCATCGATGCTCGTCGATACCCACCGCTTCGTAGCGCCCGCACCCGCGCAAGGCCAACGGCATTGGCACCTGGCGCAGCATCTTTTCGGCCTTTGCCTACATCGCCGTCCTCATCAACGTAATACGTCGTCTTGACAAGCTGTCGTGAGGACTCATGCTCGACTAGGTGCTCCTAGTGTGCCTCTCGACAGGTATATCGGAGGCATGCAGCGTATCTGAGCGCAAGTAGGCGCGATGGAGTTTTACAGCCCGAGTTGCGTCCAGGAGTACGCCTCGGAGCTGGCGAAAGAAGGCAAGACGCTGCAAGACTTTGTGTTTGGCCCCAACTTTGACTGCGTGAGCCCGACGCTGCGCCTTGTCGTGATCCTCGTCCTCGAACATCTCTTCCTCCTCTTTGTGTACGTGGCCATGCGCCGCGTCTCGAGCGTTCCGTTGTCGCTCGAGCGCATCATGGCAGCGCGCGAACTCGCCTTCAAAAAGATGCTCGAAAGCTGCGAGAACGTGCTGCCGCTCGCGCGCAAATGTCCCGAGGCCACGCCGCCCGCCTGCGCTCCACGCCGCCCCGCGACCAGTGCCAAGGGCCCGCGTCGCCTGAGCAAGCCCAGTTTCGAAAAGGCCGAGCTCGCGCGGCAGTGGGCCGACACGCCATGAACAGGCTCTTGACGTTTTACATGTTATAACACGCAACAACGTGTCGGCGTCTCGCACCTCAGAGAACGATGGCGACGTCGACGTCAGTAAACGTATCGTCCGAGAAGACGTACGCGGGCGGTCGACGGATCTGGGTCACTCGTACGCCGCCAGTCACCGTCTTGCCTAGAGGTATAGGCTTGAGGCAAGCAACAGGCAGACCGAGAGCACGTACTGGAGGACACCAGTCGGTGGAAGAGACACAGCTCGTGCATGAGGAGCCGGTAAAAGTTGTCTTTGAGTGCCAGCGAGAGGCAGTGCTCGGTGACGCAGCACGCTCTCGGGGACCCCATCGCACCAGCGAGCTCGTCGGTCTCGTCGTCGCGCATGTTGCTCAAGAGCTGGTGCAAGTAGGTATCACACTCGCGCACCTCGTTCTACATGCCAGGCGTTCACCGACGGACAGTATCGATGCCGTTGTACCTTGGCAAAGGCGACGAGCAGCGTCTCGAGGCAGCAGAGGAACCGACGGTGCTCGAACCGCTGCAGCAGTGCGAACGATGCAAACGACTTGCGCGCGCGTTTGGCAGCGTCGACGTCGACCTCTGCACAACATGACGTATCGCTCTGGGACTCGACGAGCACGTACCGTCGCTCTTGGCGCGCTTGCGCTTCCGGCTCAGTGGCGGCGCTTCGAGCACCAAGTGGGTATCCAAATCACACCAGCGCTCCGGTAACCACGACTGCAGTCGCGTGAGCTCGTCGGATGCAACTGGGGGCAGTTGCCGGCGCTGCAGAAACGTCGTTGTCGCCTCGACGCTTCTCGGCAAGGCGGAGAGCGCCATCGTGGGAGGCAGCGACGTCCAGACGCTAGCGTAAAAGAGCTCAAACGAGTGGACGCAGTGCGATTCTTCGTGCAGCAGCCACGCGCGCAGATCCTCAAAGATGACGCGCCGGTCGTCGAGGAACCCGAGGGGGCAACCACTCTTGCGGCAGAGGTGTGTGCGGTGGCGAAGGTGGTGGAGGTACAGAACAAACGCCAGAAGCGCGTCGACCGCGCCGTTGTGGTTCATCGCCGTCGCAAAGCCGACGAGCGCGCGAAGCGAGTTGGCTTGCACGCGCGCCGACGCCGTCGAGGACGTGAGCCCCAAGGCACTGGCAGTCCCCGCAAGGTTCTCGAGGCTCAGCACCTCTTGGCGCACCCACGTGAGCTTGCCTTGGTCCGCCGCCAGCTGCGTCTCGAAGAGCAAGCACGCACTCGATCGCTCCTTGAGCACCGACATGCCATACATTTTGAAGATTTCAAACATGACGCGGGATGTCTGGAGGACGTGGGTCGGGTCGGTCGCCAAGGTCCGCAGCGCTGCGACGTCAGCAAGCAGCGACGCCACTTGAGCTGACGCCGGTGCCGCATTTGGTAGCAGATCCTCCACCGCTGTGAACGCGTGGTATAGCTCGTCGTCACGCATCGGCGGGTCGGCCTCGGTTGGCGAAGGCGGGTCGGCCTCGGTTGGTGAAGGCGGTTCCGCAGCGGAAACCACCGAGAGGATGGTTGTCGCAACGGGTGGCACCAATGACGAGAGGGCCTCGACGGGCGCTGCGTCACTACTGCTTGCATCCGAGTCGCTCAGGTCCGAGTCCAGGAGCTCCTGGAGTAGCTCAAATTGGTTGACCTTGCTCTTCTCGTCGGCTTCGGCCTGGACGGCCCACTGCGTGAACTCGACGTGGAGCATGTGCGAGACGACGCTGTCGAGCTTAGCAATCTCGGATGGCGACGGACGCGCTTTGGACGCAATGCGTCCGACGAGCACCTCGACGAGGTCGGCCTTCTCCTTGAGCTTGAGCGGGTGCAGCAAAATCGTGTACTTGGCCGGGAAGAGCTTGTCGTAGACGCAGCTCAAGTTGGCGTTGGTCACGAGCGTGCTCCGGAGTTCGCGGAAGAGCTCCAAGTTGGAGAGGTCGTTGTCGTGCGTCGTCGAGCAAAAGAGGTGCACGTGCCGCAGGAGGCTGCGCCCGACGAGCTCGTCGAGGACCGCATCGCCGAGCCACTCGAGGATCTCGTTGGCCCGGCGCTCGGCCTCGTCGATCCGAGGCTTGATCGCACGCGAGCTCAGCTTCTTGTCGCCTCCGCGCTTGGTCCGCTTGGCCATGAACGCTCCTCGTCCCGGCTTCTTCTTCCCAGCGGGCCGCGGCTTGACCATGCTTGGACACAAAGGCAAACTCGTATTTTATAGTCTCTGTACTTGCTATTTGTATGCAACATTAAATCTCGCAATTGAAGTAGAAAGGCATCTGGCACAACTGCAGTTCGATTGCGCTCGAGTTGCCGAGGACGAAGCAGTCGTACTGTCTCGCTTGGTCGCGCAAGGTGCTAGCGTCGCTACCACGTAGTATTGATGAACAGGTTGAGCTAGTTCCACGTACGTAGTCGCATGAAGAGTGAGCTGCACGTCCAGCGAGAGCATGACCAAGCCCTCCTCTTCCTTGGGTGGGAAGCACGGCGAGGGCTCCGAGGCACGTCTGGCAGGGACCTGGTGCAGTGTCATTGGCGTCCTCAGGGTGAATGAAGAAGAGGTGCATGCTGTCTGCTGCACAACTCTCTAGCGTCCCATCGCCCGACAACCCAAGCCCAAGCTGAGGATATGGCAAAGAAATCAAATTTAGAGAATAATGGCGGTGGGAGCATTGAACTACTCTTTTGCGTCGGCTTGGCGCACGCCGTGCGTGACGGCAGCGTTCTCGCCGAGGTTGAGCCCGCGGCGTGTCGGTGACGCGGCCTCGTCGCCGCCCTTGGCTTCGCCCATCTTTTTGGGCGAGAGCGACATGCTTCGGAGCGCTTTCGCGGCCATGACACCGGCGCGGAACCGGCGGCGCGCGTTGTAGCGACGCATTTCGGCCGTGAAGCTCGAGAGCTGCGTGTCTTTGGCCTCGTTCGGGTCCTTGACCCACGGGTGGTTGAGTACATCCTCGGACGTGAACCGCTTCTTCGGGTCCACCACCAACATGTGGTTGATGAGGTCCTTGGCTAGCCACGCAATCTCAATTTTGGATACTTGGAGTTGTGGATACCGCTGTCCGAGACGTTGTCCCAGTACGGCGACGGGAAGTCGTACGCGCCGGCCTTGATGGTCGCAAAGAGCGTCGCGTTGTTTTCATCGTAAAACGGCGGGAACCCGCAGAGCCTATGCACGATCAGTATCAACTTGATACATTTTTTTGCAACCACGTACAAGATGTATGTGATGACGCCGAGGCTCCACATGTCGACTTCGCCGCCGTACGGCTTGCCTTCGAGGATCTCGGGCGCGACATACCCCGGTGTACCGCAAGCGGTTTGCATCATGTTGGTGCCTTGAATGAGCTTGGCGAGGCCAAAGTCGGCAATCTTGATCGGCGAGTGCTCGTCGGTTGTCGCGTACAGGAGGTTCTCAGGCTACATTCGCACTTGTTAACGTGGGCAAGTAGTACCGAGACGGTACCTTGAGGTCGCGGTGCACGATGCCAAGGCCGTGGCAGTACTGCAGCGCCTCGGCGAGGTGCAGCACCACGAGCCGCGCCTCCTTCTCCGTGTACTTTTCCTTCTCGACGATGCGATCAAAGAGCTCGCCGCCGCTCATTTCTTCCATGACCATATAAAACGTCTTTGGGCAGTCGAAGACCTCCTTGAGCTTGACGATGTTGGGGTGGTCGACCATCTGGAGCACTTCGACTTCGACGCGGAGGGCCTCTTCGTCGTCGGGTGCGAGCGACGCTTTCTCTATGCACTTGACCGCCCAGTGCGAGTTGTCGGCCTTGCACACGGCGCTTTTCACGGTCGCAAAACTTCCGCTATCAGAACAGAGTTGGGACGCTACGATCTTATAGCCCAGAGGACGCGTACGTGCCGAGCGTCTTGCCAAACTTGTAAAACTTGATGCACTCGTCCTTCTTGTAGAAGTCGGTGACCTTGCGGATGATGCCCGACATGCTGCTGCTTCTTCGACGAATGCGGACTGCGACGGTGTAGTCAACCGCCGCTGCGTAACCGGCCCCTCTCACATCCAATGCAAAAAGGAGGCAGGTTCTGAAACCCCTCCAACGTCCAACGGCCTCACCAAGATGACGACGACGCCATTAGCACTCCATATATAGAGCGATCATGGAAATTGGGCTTGAAGTACCGGTATATAACTCTAGTAGACGAGTACAACGCAGTCGCTTAATAGTACATGGACCTGGAGTAATCGACGCTCGCCGCGTCAGCGACTTGGATCACAAGAGACGCCGACGAGCTGCGTACAATTGCCCGACAGCGCCCAATGGACGACCAATAGAAAGGGATGTCTCGTGCTGTTGCTGTTGGCGTTGGGAGCTGGCGTTGTTCTGGTAACCACCCTTGATGTAATACCAGTTCTGTTGTAAGCTGAGCTATACCTTGACGCATTTGCAATGTACTACAGCGCCTCTGCGCACCAGGGGTCATGGTCATTGCCTTGCGTAAAACAGATCCACCGGCTTGGACGCTCGGCCGTTTTTGGGCCTAGAGTTGCCGTTTGAAAATAGGATACATCCTGATATAGGACATTGCTCTTGCGGCCTGCCATTATTTTGGATCAAAATGCTCGCACGTCGGGTCTTGAAGTGGCACGGCGTCCGTCACCTGCACATTGTCTTCTCGGACGGCGCGAGCCGTGGGAACCCGGGCGTTGGCGGCTGTGGCGCGGTCCTCGTCGATAGTTCCGGCGCTGTCGTCGCGACGGCCAAACAATACTTGGGCGAGAACATCACCAACAACGCGGCCGAGTACCACGGGCTCCTCCTCGCCTTGGATTTGGCCAAAGAACATGCGATCGAGAGCGTTGAAGTGCAAATGGACTCGGAGCTCGTGACCAAGCAAATGCTCGGCGTGTACCGCGTCAAGCACCCGGTGCTGCAAACGCTGCACACGCAGGCCAAGGCCAAGGCCAAGGCGCTGCCGCACGTGACGTACCGTGCGATTCCGCGCGCCGCCAACGCGGTCGCCGACCAGCTCGCCAACGACGCCATCGATAGTACGCGGCCGTCACAAACACAGCTTTAAACACATACAAAGACGTTTACATTTCGTCTTCCTCCAAAAGCATGTTGGGCACGCCGCCCGAGATCGGGTAGCTGCGGCCGCAGTTGTTGCACACGAGCTCGCCTTCAATGATCTCGGCCTACGCACATGATGCCCACGCGTTCTCGCAACTCGAAACGTACGCCAAAAATGATGTGGTGCACAGCGCGAAGGAGCTCTTCGTCGTTTTCGTAGTTGGCCGGCAGCGTGGTCGGCAGCGACGGCAGCTCCGGGTGGTTGAGCTACTCGCATGCATCCTCACTACGCGTAATCAACACGAGGCGCCTACCTGCTGGACCGTCGTGCAGAGCCCCCGCCAGTCGATCGACTTGAAGATGTGGCACATAAAGTCCTTCGAGTACTGCGTCTCGGACACGGCAATGCCATTCTCGGCGGCGTCAATCTAGCGATGCATGATAGCTACGGGTCTCTGCTCCGCGAAGCGTCTTACGCGCAGCGGAAAGTTGGCCGGCGGCGCGTTCGGGTCAATGCGGGCGGTCGCGACGCACGCCTTGATGTTGCACGTGAGCATGTTGTGGGTCAAGAGGCGCATGGTCAGCGGTCGCTTTGCGGGATGGCCTTTCTGGCGTCTCGAAACTATAATCAATCTATGGACCAATCAACAGGCGCGAGCCAACGATTGGCGTAGAAATGGCCAATCACACGTTAGGATCCACTTTGCCTTAAAGAACTGGTGGTGGTTCATAACCCATTATAGTCGCAGCACGATGGTGAAGAAGAAGACCAAGTCCAAGCGCCTGACCTTGCACAAGAAGTACAAGATCCTGCGCAAGGTGCGCGAGCACGAGCGCAAGGAGCGCAAGAAGGAGCGGACCGGCGCCGGCAAGAAGAAGAAGAGCCCGGGCATTCCCAACAACTGGCCGTTCAAGGAAGAGCTGTTGCTGCAGGAAGAGCAGGCGCGCCTTGCCGAGATTGCCAACCAGGAGCGCCTCAAGGAGCTCCGCCGCAAGGAGAAGGCCGAGAAGAAGAAGGCCGACAAGGCCACGATCAATGCGCTCGCGCAGATCCCGGCGGCGACCTCGCTCACGGTCAAGCAGCAGGCCAAGGAAGACCTCAAGAACGTCGTCGCCAACGCCGATCTCATTGTCATCGTGCTCGACGCGCGCGACCCGCAGGGCTGCCGGTCGCTCTCGCTCGAAGACGGCCTCGTCGGCACGGCCAAGAAGGATATCCTTCTCGTGCTCAACAAGGTCGACTTGATCTCGCGCGACACGGCCGAGAAGTGGGTCACGTACCTTCGCCGCTTCCACCCGACGATCGCCGTGCGCGCCGCCAACAAGACGTTCAAGGAAGCCACCAAGCACAACAAGTCGGAGCGCGCCTCGTCGGCGCTCCACGCCCGCGCGCAAGACGTCGATGGGCTGCGTGACAATGGCCACGTCGATGCGCTCACGCACTTTCTGCACGAGTACGTCAAGGCCAAGAAGGCCGAGAAGGTCAACGTTGCGCTCGTGGGGTACCCGAACGTCGGCAAGTCGTCGCTCTTCAACTCGCTCAAGCGCAAGAACCTCCAGACCACGTCCTACTTTCGTATGTCTCTACCTTCTTGATCTGCAGCAAGCTCATGCTCGTCGTCTCTGTAGCGCGCACCACCAAGGTGGCGGCCGACGCGCAGATCGGCGAGCACATTACGATCATCGACACGCCGGCGCTCGACACGGAGTTCAGCGACCCGAACTCGGTCATCATGCGCCACGGCCTCGGCGCCGAGTACTCGCTCGACCCGGTCCCGGCCGTCGAGTCGGTCCTCAACCGCGGCGAGATGGTCAACGCGATGCAGTCGCTCAACGTGCCGCTCTTCAAGTCGACGGAAGACTTCCTCAAGAAGTTTGCCCAGAAGAAGCAGATGACGCGCAAGGGCGGCGACGCCGACATCCTCCTTGCCGCGCGCACCTTCCTCCAGACGCTCGTCGACGGCTCGGTCGCGACCATGACGCTCGCGCCGACCAACTCCAAGTCGCGCTTCGACATGCCCAAGTGGTTTGCCAAGGTGGATGCCAAGACGCTGGCGACGCACGAGGCCGCGCTCTACGCGTCCAACCCGGCCGCCCGCCACTCGTCCTTCCTGACGTTCAAGGCGCAGGCCTCCAACCACACGACGGGCGACACGACCGAGTACGACAACGTCATGGGCACGCTCGTCCTGGAAGAGGTCGCTTCGGACGATGAAGACGAAGAGGATGACGATGAAGAAGAAGGCGACGACGAGGATGACGAAGACGCCGAGGAAGAGGAAGAAGAGGAAGAGGAAGAAGAAGAAGAGGTCGTCGAGGTTGTTGCTCCGTCGCGCCGTCGCTCGACGCGCAACAGCGCGCCCGTGGCCGCCAAGGAGGCGCCCAAGCCGGCGTCCCGCAAGCGCGCGGCCAAGGAGGCTCCGGCGGACGAGCCCGTCGCCCGGCGAAGCTCGACGCGCAAAACTAAGTAAAGCTACCACCCCTCGCATTAGATCCCCACCCCAAGTATTTGAATGTATGAAATTTGACCTCTACCTACATCGTCTTCTTCCTTCATGACGCTTCCTTCCTTGCTCCATGGAGCTTCCTCTTCCTCACGCCATGGAGCTTCCTCGTCGGTCAATATACGCCGAATTTACTGTTTAAATTCGGCATTATCCGATATTAAATTCGGCATGTCTGCGAGGCGGCAAATAGGCTTGTAACGAGGGCGATTCCGTAAACGCCTTCTAACGAGGGCCGGGATCCCAGCAGACGGCAACAAGAGAGGTCGAAAATTATGAGCAGCAACTTGTGTCGAGTGTGCAACCATGAGCACGAGCAAGTAGGATGGACGGTCCATGCAGCTAGGATGACGATGGCTCATGCGTAGGGCGTCAAGTGTCCCATCTGCGGCCACACTGGCAAGTGCAAGGTGCTAATGCTGCTCAAGGTAGACCACCATGCTGCTCCGAGGCGAGAGGCTCATGCCCAATGTGCAGAAGAATACGCCGATCAACCAAGTGACGTTGCGCGCGTTCCGCATCGATGTGCACGCGAGCCCAATCCTCGGCGACTGGAGCTTTAGCCGCCTCTTGCGCGAAAACATCTTTGCGCTGCCGACGGCCATGTTTGACGCGCCTCTCTTTGACAACCTCGACGTGACGAACGCGTGCAAGCACGTCCTCATCTTTGGTGCGCAGCGACGACCATGATGATCTATGGCGCTCATGTGACGCAGTCGGCGATGCACCCGTGGGCACGGCGCGCTGGAGCTTCACGTACGACAATGGCGTCGAGGTCGCGCTCATCGAAAAGTTTGGCCTCCTCGACACCCATCGCCAACAAGGCCATGGCACCAAGATGCTCGACTACATCATCCAGGTACGCCATATCGTTGACATGTCCGTCAAGGAGGGGCGCACATGGCGTATAGGACATTGCGACGACGTCGGCCGAGGTCGGGCGGGACGTGTTTGCGATCGTCGCCAGCGTGCGCAACAATGTTGACGAGCCAGCGTACAAGCTCTTCCTCAAATGCAAGTTCCAGCCCAAGGCGCCCGAGGGCCACGCCCGGGACAGCAGCATCAAGATGGTGCTGACGCACAACTAAGCTGTCATTGTCGTCATCAGAGTCGAGGAAGATGTCCTTTTTGCATTTTCATTCTCCATATCCTAGTGCGAGATGGGTTGTCTTGGACGACTTGCGCTAGAGCATGCAAAACGAGAGAGGTCGGAGGGGCGCCTCAGCAGTCTAGGCTTCGTCTTCGCAGAGGCTGCAGTCACAAACGCCATCATGTACGACGGTCGTTGGTATCTTGGCCGCGTCCTTGCACGTAAACTCGACCACGGGCACGATGTGCGAGCAGGCGCTTGTCCCAGCTTCGTCGAGGCCGTCTTCGAGACAGTCGCAGTAGTCGTCGTTGATCTGGTCATCGCGAAGGACCATCTTCTTTTGGACGCCGCAAAAGCGAAGCGTCGTATGCGGCGCCATGACCTTGCGCAGCTGGGGCTCGCTACTTGGGTGCTCCCCGCCCGCCGAGAGGCTCCACACAAGGAGGCAGCCGAGCAAGAGAAGACAGAGCGGCAGCTTCCATGCGAAGCGCGGCGCAGAATTGCGCATGGCCGAGCGCGGGCTCACGGCGACACCGGCCTCTTCATCGTCGGCGACGCGGCGCCGGAACCGAGCGTTCGAGTCCATGGTACACAAGATCGAAGCATCTTCGTATTCGATGCTGCAGGACCTCTCAAAATCAGTGCAACAAGTGTGAACTTCAACCTCTCAGGGAGTCTCCCGCGCATGGATCGCTGTAGGACGACGAGCTCTTTGCGAACGAAGGTTCGTATTGGTAGCCTCTCGTAGCGGCCTCGTGCACGCATTGAGGGACCAGGTACAAGGGTCGCAGCTACGCGTTGCCAGTGGTCCGCGACAGTATTTGAAGGTGCCACGCCATTTTGCACTTGACTTTGCACTCACTCCTTCTCGTTGACGACGAACGACATTGATGGGCTTGGTTCCAAAGTAGACACTACCGTGTGGTGACAGCGCTGCGTCACTTCCACCAACGACGCTCGCACCGGGCCTTCCATCGCTGCAACGACAGTCGTTGGTCGGTGCCGTTGTCGTCGCCTCAACCTCGGTGTACGACGAGGAGGCGCGAACTACTAGCATGAAGAAGCGTCGGACGCCATCACGGTCACGGAAGTCAGCAAGTAGACGCATATGCGACGACGCTGATATCCCGCTCCAGTCACACAAGCAGGTTGGGACAGCGGCGATCGTATACTGAGCGCGAGTGTTGCGAGAAGAAGACGAGCTCATAAGACGGCTTCTTTCCGCCAATCCTGATCGACGCCAGAAGCATGTGTCAACCATGCATACAAACGGGCACTACACGAGTCGTCCAGCTGCCGTCGGCGTAAGATCTTGGCGCACGCACCGAAAATTGTGATACAACAAAATGCTCTCTAACGCACCTTCTTCGTACAGCTGCCGCTTTCTCCCTGCTTCACTCATTTCGCGTTTCGAGTCGTCGCCGCTAGCATGAACATCAACCGGCCGCACAAAGGTGGCCTCAAGATGGGCAACTTCTTTGGCACCTTTGGCTCGCCGATCCGCACGTCGCACATGGAAGCAGCGGCCAACGACCGCGACGACCCGTTCCGGAAGCCGCCCAAGCCGCACCACCATTTGAGCCCGCACGAAAATGTGTACCAGCGCCCGACGCCCAAGAAGAAGGACGACGAGCCAGCAAAGGAGCCGGCGGTCGACGAAAACGACATGACCGACGTCGCTACCGTCAAGAACAACGGCGGCCGCGTCGAGCGCAAGCCGTCTGGCAACGACTTTCCCGCCGAGCCGCCGCGCGCGCCGCAGATCCAGCTCGACGTCGCGCGCAAAGCCAAAATCCCGCTCTTCTTGCGCTCGCCGCTTTTCGGTGGCACCGACGAGAAGCCGCCGGCGCAGCCCGAGGCCGCACCCGCGCGTCCGGCGCCGGCACCGGTGCAGCCCCCAACGCCCCATGCCGCACCAGCCGTCGGGCGTCCGGTGCAGTCGCGCAACATCAATTTCAGTGAAGTGTCGCTCGGCCGCGTCATCGGTGAAGGCGCCTTTGGCAAAGTCCACGAAGGCAAGTGGCGCGACCGTCCGGTGGCGGTCAAGCTCCTCATCTGCCAAGAACTGCGCCAAGACATCCTCGAAGAGTTCCAGAGCGAAGTCGAAATCATGAGTGTCCTCCGGTGCGTGCACTCCTCATTCACCAGAGCAAAGATGGAAGGAGACCGCATGTAGGCACCCGAACATTTGCCGGCTCCTTGGCGCCTGCATAGATCCACCCAACCGGTGCTTGGTGGTTGAGCTTCTGCCGCGCGGGTCGCTCTGGGGCGTGCTCCGCACGAGCCGCTCGATCGACGAGCTCATGCGCATCGGGTACGCGTCCTCTTACTGCGTATGGCAAGGGACTCATGCACCGCAAGGTTCATCAACGATACGGCCAAGGGCATGAGTTATTTGCACAACTTCCAGCCGCCGATCCTGCACCGTGATCTCAAGAGCCCCAACTTGCTCGTCGACCGCAACTACGCGATCAAGATCTCGGACTTTGGCCTCTCGCGTGTCAAGGCGCATGTCCAGACGATGACGGGCAACTGCGGCACGGTGCAGTGGATGGCGTACGTCGATTCTCGTCATCTCTAGCACGGACGACTTATGTCCAATATGGCCATTAGGCCCGAAGTGCTGGGCAACCAAAAGTACACGGAGAAGGCCGACGTCTTCTCGTTCGGGATCGTCATCTGGGAGTGCGTCACGGGCGAGTGCCCGTACGACGGGATGACGCAGATCCAGGCGGCGCTCGGCGTCCTCAATCGCAACCTCCGCCCCGTCGTGCCCAAGACGTGCCCGCCGTTCCTGGCGCAGCTCATGAAGGCGTGCTGGGCGCGCCAGCCCGAGCTCCGTCCGTCCTTTCTACAGATTGTGAGCGCGCTCCGCGACTATACGATCCGCAAGAGCATGGAAGAGCAAAAGCACTAGTTTCCTCCTACGTTATATAACAAAAAAGACCGTGTGTAGCATGCAGGATCGTGTTGTTGTTGTTGTTATAACACGCGCTTACAAGATGAACGGGAGCTTGTCGCCGGCGACGAAGCCGCGCTCGCAGCCGTTGGCGTCGATCGTGACCGTGCGGATGACGCCGCCCGAGCTGCCGTCGCGCGCCATCGCATGCGAGAGAGCCTTTTGGACAAATGCGACGCACTCTTCCTTGGTCATGCCCGATCGCCAGTGCGCGTCGACAAAACCGTAGATATACGTCGAGCCCGACCCGCCGATCGCGACTTCCTGCTCGACCAACGCGCCGCCGATCGGCACCGAGTACACCTGGCCGCCCTTGACGGCGTCGTAACCGGCGACAATGATGCCGGCCATCAAGCGGTCCTTGTTTTCGTAACAGAGCTTGCGGAACAAGTTGGCGGCTGTGTGCACCTTGGGCAACGCGTCGCCCTCGAGCTCGTCGGCGTGCGACGCCATAAAGTGGCGCACATAGTCCGAGAGCGCCTGCGTGTCGGCCGCGCTGCCCGACCGGCAGCAGTAGATGCGGTCGTGGATCATCGTGAGCTTGTCCGAGACGCGGTTCGCCACGTACGTGCCCGTGGACGTGCGACTGTCAGCGCCGAGGACGACGCCGCCCGCGTACTTGACCGCAATGATCGTCGTGCCCGAGCTCACTTCGCCGGCCTTGAGGTTGTAGCCGCTGCTCTCGTCGAACTGCGTCGCGCTGCTGCTGCCAGCGCTGCCATACCCGTACCCGGACGCCATGTTCATCGTGGATCTGCTTTGTTGGCGGCTCCTTTGCTTCTGGGGTGCTGCTGCTTTCGTTGTACCTCTATAAGAACATAAATACCAGGTATTCACTTTAAGAGGATCTCGGAAGATCGCGAAATCTGCGGCACGTCCAAGCCGAGCTAGCGCCAGGCGCCAGGTGGCATGGAGGGCGGCCCCAGAAGACGACGCCAGCCATGGCCTCGCTACATATGGACGCCCTTCGCGACGTGTCGGGTGCGAAACGCGCGCTCGATGAGGCCATCGCCGTTCAATGGACCGCCATCGACCCTCTGCGTGTAGTAGCATCGATGAATGCAGCATGAAGCATGTAGTATTATGTAGAAGTGGTGCTAGTGGTGGTACGAGTGGTTGTGAGCCTCGCCGTACTGCTGCTGCACGACGCGCTGAGCGAGGCCAAAGACGCGACTCGCGAGCTCTTCGTCGTCGACGGACCAGCGCATGTTGATGGACCAGTCGGTGCTCACGTCGACTTGCACGGACCCGACTTCGACGCTCATGGGCCGGCGCTCGATCGGGTACTTGGCGACACCCATCCACTGGTGCAGCGCGTGGTAGATGCCATCGTGCACGTCGCTCACGTTCGCTTGCATCTCTTCTTCCGGGTCGTCCGAGTCGGGGGCGTCGTTCACGAGGAGGTCCTGGAGCATGAAGCTTGCGCCGCCCGACCGCTTCTTGAACTCTTTCGGGCGCTTGGAGATCGCCGACGATTTCGGGTACTTCCACGAGTGGTCGTACTCGAGCGTATGGCGCTTCTTCTTGAGGCGGCGGAGACTGCTCTCGCCATAGACCGCCATCTTCTTGCGCGGCTCGGCCACAAGGAGCGTCGTCATCGGGCCGCGGTTGAACGCGACGTTGGAGCGGACGCGGACGCCAATGTCTCGTGGGACACTGAGCACGAGGTCGTCATCGCCAAGGACGGAGAAGGGCGTGAGTCGGCTCGCGCTTGGAATTGCCTCGTGGAAGCAGGCGATGTGCCCGTCGTCGACGCCGGCCAAGACCACGTGGTGCCGCGGGCTGAGCTGGCGCGTGAGCTCGGCCACGTCGCGCGCGTCGACTTCTTCGCCGCTCGGGAGTTCGTGCACGCGGCAGGTAATGGACGCATGGAAGGCCTTGGAAAGCTCGGCGCACACTTCGTTGTTGAGAAACGAGCGGTTGATCGTGCCCTTTGTGCAAAACTCGGAGAGCACGAGGAGGTTGTTGACGTGCTGGCCAATGGCTTGGAGCGCCGCCGCCGTGTCACCGGCCGTGAGCGACGCGCCTTCCGAGAAGACGATCATGGGCGTGTGTGGCTCCTGGAGCGTCTGGAGACTCGGGAGCTTGTAGACAGGCAGCCGCGTCCGGCGGCCAAATGCGTCCGTGTACGAGTCGAGAAGCAGTGCGTGGTAGAACGGGTTGGCTTGCTGGTGCAGGAGCGTGTCGGACGTGACGTACAAGGGCACGTGCGTGAGCTCCATGCGCACCCAGTAGTCGGTGAGCAGCGAGAGAATGTCGTGGAAGAAGCAGCCGACGCCAAAGACCGGGATCACGACTTTGCCCTTGAGGTTGATCACGTCATGAATGACCTTGCAAAACTCGCGCTCGATGACGGTCCGCGTCTCGGAGACTGTCACCGAGTAGTTGCCGCGGATGAGCGCAATGTGCGGTGGCCGCGGTGGCAAGCTCGCGGGCAAGAGCACGCGCGAGCCGTGGAGGTTGAACCCATCGACAAACACCACCTAGCGTCCATAGTGTCATCATGGCCGTTGACAAGAGAGAAGTAGGATGCTGATGTCATCATATTACCTGCGTGCCGTCGACCTCGATCGTGTAGAGGGCGCCACCGGCGACGTGGCCGGCGCGGTGGGCCGTGATCGTGATTTGTGTGCCACGCGGGTCCGTGTGCACGCATGGCTGGTCGAACGCGAGCGACGAGACGGCCGCGATCGCGCTGTCGTTCAAGAACGACACGTTGCAGTCGCCGCCTTTGGTCTCGCGCAGAATGTGCGGTAGCAGCGCGCGCGTCGCGTGCGTCAGAAAGACCGTTGGCGGCGGCACCTTGTTGGTCTTGTCCTTGTTGCGCCGGTTGTGGTGCGTGTTGTAGACAGAGAGGAACGGCGGCAGCATGCCGCAGCTCGAGATGCGCCAGTCCGTGATCAAGACGGCGCTCACAATGCTACCTTGCGGCAGCCCCATCGTGGTCATGGACGTGATCGCGGTCGGCGCCGCCGGCGACGGGTCGCCGCAGTTGAGCAAGATGTACGTCTCGCCCACGCGGAGGAGCGCGCCCTGCACCGAGCCCGCGAGCTTGATGATCGACACGAGCGCATGCGACGCGCTGCTCGACGGGTTCATCTGACCGACCCCACGTGCTCGTGTTGTGCTGCCAATTCTGTCACGTGGAAAATACACGTGGAAAATACACAGTGTGTGTGAAAAAGGCGCGGTTGCGCACCATACGACCACGGCCTTGGCCAGAGCGCCGCCTGCAAGCAACACACATTAGCATTATTGTCTACCTCGCATTCTTTTTGTACTATAATGTGCTATCGGATATGACGGCGGCGCGACGGCGAGAAGCACCTCACATCGAGAGGAGTGTAAATATTCATTTATGAAGGTTGCTCGATGGTGTTTTTCACGTGGTATTTCGTGGTAAACTGCGAAAAGACATGTTTTCGCCACACGTCGCTGCACCCGGCAGAACCGGAAAGCCGAGCCGCCAATGAATTCCGGGAAGACGCCCCACTTCCGCCTCCAGCCGCGCATCCGCCGCCGGACGCCGCTGCTGGACGTCGCGATCGCCGTCGTCCTCGGCGGCGTCTCGGGCGTCTACATCTTCAACGACACGCTGCGCAAGGTGGGCATGCCGCCGGGCATTGAGACGCCGGCGCCGGCCGCCGACGCACCCGCCGCGACGTCCTCGCCTGCGCCCGAGGCATAGACCGCTTTGTATATCGTAATAGAACCCGTTGGCCTGCGTCGAACATAGCTGCGACAGAGGTCATCGATCGTATGTGTACTAGGATGAGGTGGAGGAGGTATGGGTCTCGCGCGCTAGTGCTGCGTCTGCCACCCGTCTTCGTCTTGCGAAAAGCTGCTCGACCGGTTCTTCTTTGGCTGCTCGCGGACCGTCGGGTCGCGCGTCCATGCGCCGCGGGTCGACGTCGCGTTGCCATCGCGCTGCTTGCCCCGGGACGTGTTGGTACGGTCCATGTTGGACGACCGATGGCCGCTCTCGCGCGTATGGCGTGGGTGGGCGCTCGGCGTCTCGCCTGTGGGCGTGGCCTCGCTCTCGTCGGTCGTGCGGACACCCTTCTCGCCCGTGCGCCACACCGTCGTGTTGCGGAAGCTCGAGTTGTCGTTGAGCGACGTGTCGTGGCGCTTGTACTCGAGCACGACAAACTGCGGCAAGTTGAGCAGCTTGCGCATGGTATCGCTAGGTTTCCACTCGGACAAGCGCGTCAGAATCGCCAAACGTACCGTATTCTGTAGCAGGCTTCGTTGTTGTCGGCGTTCCGGTTCCAAAGCGAGATGATATCCTCGTTGTACCGAATGGACATGACGGCGCCGCAGATCTCGTTGCCGACGTCGAATTGCTCGCCAATGATCGCCAGCACCTACACGCACATATGCATCGTACGCGCGCCAAGACGAGAGAGAGAGGCGTACGAGGTCTTCCCAGTAGCGCGACGAGACACCCTTGCGAATGCGAATCATCCACTTGCCGCCACGACGGTTCGCCGCGTCCTACAATGGTCAAGTGTTGGCACCATGCATGCTGCTCGCGTCGTAGTACCTCCCACATGGGCTTGATGCCCGTCTTGAAGAGGTGGTAGTCGGTTGTGTTGGGGAGATCGTTGGGCCGAATGAGGTGGTTGTACAGGCGCCAGAAGCCCTGCACGGTCTTGAACTCGCCAAGCTCCTTGATGCTCTTCTCGTAGCTCTCCTGGTCATCCAGCTGATAGAGATAGTAGGGTGTGATTTTCGTCGGCCACATACCGCCGCCTTCCCGCCCGTGTTCTTCTTCATGTACCAGAAGCAGTACGAGTTCTGGATCGCGGTCTCTCCTGCGCCACCATCGCTGCCATGAGCCACGGCCATGGGCGGCAACGCTCGTACCTTCGGCGTCCGCCATCGCTAGTCTCGTCGTCGCCGCTGCTGTGGCAAGAATTCTGTTCAAAAACACGGGCGGCCGTCGCTCGGCGCCACTGTACAAACGAATATTTACGAAAAACGATATGTTTTTACAGGTTATTTGCGCCACAGTACGTGGCACGCCCACGTACATGTCATTTTCCGTCGCCGTTCATACAACAGCAATATATGCACTAAGAACTCGTAGCTCGCAGCTGGTAGGTAGCGTGTAGTCGGTGCATTGACATTAGTGTGCAAATATGCTCATGGACGTGTCCTCAGTCGGTCGTCGTGGCGTGTGGGGTGGCTTGGCGGTCTCGGGCGGCTCGTGCTCCATGCGATCGTGCATGTCGGCAAGCTTGTGGTTGACCGAGGTAAGTACCTTGTTGTAGTCGCCAATGTGCCCGCCAAGCATCGCCGAGACGGACGCAGCGTACTTTTGCTCGGCCTCGAGCGCCGCGATGCGCTGTGCCTGGTCGCTACAGCGCTGCGCCATTTCTTGCTGCAGCTCCGACACCTGCATTTCGTGGGCGTCGAGGCTCGTCACAAACTCGGAGCGAAGTGCGTCCAGCTCTCCGAGGACGTCATCGAGCTGGGTTTCCTTCTCGAGCCGCAACCTGCGCTGGACTTCGGCGTCTTCCGCTGCCTCGTGGAGCCGGCTTTCGGTGGCGCGTAGCATGCTGACATGGGTCTCGAGCTGCATAGCGATCGACTGCACCGACTCGGTCAGCTTGGTGTTTTGCTCTTGGACATGCCGCAGCTCCGTCTTGGTCGTTTTCAAGTCGCGCTCGAGTCGCTAGGTATGTGAACTTTTGTCGAGAAGTTGAATGGTAGAGGCTCCTCATGTACCTCATAGCGGTGGGCGTCTTGGGCGATCGTGCTCGTGGCGGCAGCGACCTTGTCCTGCAGCTCCTTGATCGTCGCAGATTTGTCGGCGCCGCGCTTGGCGTGGTGGGCAGCCTCGCGCTTCGCCTTGGCTGCTTGATCTTCGATGGATCGAAGCTGCGCAGCGTGCTGCGAGAGCGTCTCTTCCCATAGCTGCCGTACGCGCTTCGCATCGGCTTCGGTGCGTTCGAGAACGTCGTCGCGCTCAGCTGTCGCGTGGGCGACAGTGACCTTGGCACGCTCGACCTCTTGCTCAAAGTGAAAGATGGTCCGGCGCGCGCGGTCGGCCTCGGCCTCGAGGTCCTTGATGATGTCGGACAAGGTCGCACAGCGCTCGTTGGTCTGGCGCTCGTTGTGTTCGGCGCGCGCCATGCGTTCGGTGAGCACCTCGATGCTGCCGTGGGCTTCCCGCACCTTTTCCTTGAGATGGATCACGTCGCTTTGTAGCTTTTGGTTCTCGACGAGGCAGCGCCGCTGCATCTCGTTGCCTTCCATGAGGACGCGCGCCGCCTTCTGCTGCTCGTGCGACAGCTTGCGTTCGACCTCGCGCTTCTCAGCACGCAGCGTCTCGCACTCACCTTGGAGGCGCTGGATGACCATCTGCAGCGGGTTCGACGACGATGATCGCGTTGTCACGGGCGGCGTCAGCGGCGGCGACGACCGGGCGGGCGGCGGCGTCATCAGCTCCGCCATGCCACTCTGGTCGGACGCAAAGGCGCGAGCTAAAAATACCTGTGATTGGCCACTTGTTCGATTTGGCGGGACTTTAATTCGTGTGTACCGCCGTCTTGCTTAAAGTATACAGTAACACTAATTGACGTGTACTGCATTCGATGGTTTGAGTTACGGAATAGTATCCGGAAAACGTCCAGGCCGGTCGACAAACAACCGATGAGACGGCCTTGGACACCTCGCTAGCGTATCGCATTCACGTCCTTGAGCACTGCGTTTTCCTTTTGCTCAAATTGGATCACGAGCGACAGCAGCTAGCAGGCGTCGAGCGCTCGATCGTAGCCGCTGCGCACTGCGCTTCAACCGCCAACCGTGCGGTCTCCAGGCGATCCTAGAGTGTTTATTTGGACGCGAGCTCAAAGTCCTTGAGCTGTAGCTGCGTATCGAGCGCCGTCAAGCGAGTTGGCATCCCGGCCGTCGTGCTGCATGGCCGTTCGCGCTTGGTCATCGTATTGGTTGAGCAAATACTGTTGTGTGACGCAAAATGGCTGCTACGATCGAAGCGATTCACACCGCAACGAAGGAAACACCCGTGCCGATCACCTCAATCTTGAAGGACGACGAGAGCAATTCACCAAGGGATCATTGCGACACTGACGCAAACCAGGAATCACCCGCATCCCACAGTTGGCACCACGAAAGCGCGCCACGTCATTTTTTACGGCACAGGATTGGCGGAAACGATCTGGCGATCCTTGAAGATACAACCGAATACGAGCGAGTACCTTGAACGAAGCTGACGCAACGCGCCGATCAGGTAGATAGGTCTTGCCTTCGCCACCGACGGGCCACTACGTGGGGTATTCGAACCGGCCTCGCAGAGTCGTCAGCGGATCGCAAGCGTGACGCGCCCCGCATCGATGCAAGCGTCGTCGCTGGTGCTGCCAGGACCCGAGACGTCAGCAGCTCGACTTTCAAGGACACGTCCATATTCAATGTCCCCGCAATACCAAACATATCTTGCCAGGTCTCTTTGGCCGCGTCGACCATCTCCACGGCGCTGCATTGCTCACGCCGTAGCCTATCCCCTAGCACATCGCTGTCAAGGGACAGCTACTTAGTACATCTCACGCAATGCAGACACACTGCGTCACGCGCTTCAAGGTACTTCCGAACGCCAGCTGGCCGCCAACTCTGCTAGCCCTCGCTCGCTGTCACGGGCTCACTTTTGCTTTTGCTTTTGCTTTCTCGCCTCGATGCTCGACCAGTCGCCGCTCACCAAGGTGTACCTCGTCAACGACGACGGCCTCGCGCTCCCGACGCACGTCCTCGAGTCGCTCGCGGCCCACAAGCGATTTCTCTGGTGGTCGCTCCTCTTCCTCAACGCGTCGTGTCTCTGGGCGTACTACACGTGCTTGTCGGCCCAAAACTACTACCAGTCGCGCTTTGCGTCGACGTCCTTCAACTTTGCGTATCTGACGACGCCCGTCTCGACGTGGCCCATGTTTGTGGGCCATTTGGTGCAGATCCTCTTTGGCCTCGACAAGAAGCTCGGGCTCTGGCGCCGCGTGTGCATCGGGTACAGTCTCTACGCGCTCTGCGCGATCGCGATTTTGCTCCAAGACGCCTGCGACGCATCGCCAGAGTCTGGCGCGATCGTCGTCCTGGTCGCGTTTGGCGTCGTCGGCTTGACCAACTCGCTCGCGGAAGCGTCGCTCTACAGCCTCTCGGCGCTCTTTCCGGACGCGACCTTTACGAACGCGGTCCAGCTCGGCAATGGCACGTCCGGCTTTCTCAACGTTACGATCAGCACGCTCATCCAGCTCTGCGTCGGCGGCTTGCACCCGCTTGCTTCCGAGACCGCGTCGATCCAGAAGGTCTCGTTCTACATCTTCTTTAGCATCCTCATTGTCGTGTGCGGCGCCGCAGTGTGTGTCTTCCGCAAGGTGCTGTCGCTGCCCGGCGTCGCGTACCTCATGGCGGCCAACGACGACGCGACCGCCGCGCGCGAGGCCGAGCCGCTGCGCGTCCTGTGGGGTCGCCTGTGGCGCATCGCAGGCGTCATCGCTGTGCCGTTTGCGTGTCAGTTTGTCATCTTCTTGTGCTCGCTCACGGCCTTCCCGGGCATTGGCATTTCGTCTGGCTTCCAGCTCGCGGGCGCTGCGACGTGGGGCGGCTGGTACGTCAACGGCGTGCTCTTGAGCTACAACTATGGCGATTTTTTCGGCCGCCTTCTCGCGCCAAGTGCGTACAAGTACTTTACAATCAAAACGTGCTTGCTCTGGTCGGTCGCGCGCTGGCTCTTGTTTGTGTGCTTGCTGCTGGGTCTCCCCGGCGGCGGCCAGAACCCGCTCTTTTGCATGGGTGCCGCCCACGACTTCAACATTTTCTGGCAGCTCTTTGTCAACTTTGCGCTGGGCATGACCACGGGCATCCTCAGCACGATCACGATCGGGCTCGGCCCACGCTTGGTGGCCCAAGAAGACCGCGAGTCGGCTGGCGCGATCCTCGTCCTCGGACTCTTCCTCGGGATTTCGTCCGGCGCGACTATGGGCTGGCAGTTTGGCCAGAACCATTGGCTCGGCGCTTGATGCAGTCGCAAGTTACTCGAGAGCGAGGACAATGTGTCGTCGTAATATAGTGTGAATATATGAAATAAGGTCCGAGTTGCGCTACTAGTACGTTATACTGGCAGCGGCCAAGCGATACATAGGAGCATTGCTCTGCCGACCCGCCGTTCTCGGCTCGCGCAAAGGCTGCATGCGAAAAGGCGACTCCGAGTGCCACGTCATGAAACGCCCGGAAGTGATTGGGTGAAACCGTCAAGATGAGACAATCTCATTCATGGTGATGGCAGCCGACACAAGGTCTCGGTGGGCCGGCGTCCTTACCAGCGTCAAAAGCACACAGTTGGCAAGGTGTCGTCTATAGTTTATTCTGTCTTATGTGGAACCTCTCGTAGGCATCTATGTATTCCTGACGTGAGTCAAAGTAACCCTCACGGAATTATCCTTGCTCGGACGACGGCGTCTTGTCGACTCGTTGTCGAGGATACACGCCTCAACACCGTGCTAGGGCCAGTGGTGAGCCTCGCCAGCTACGCTTTGCGCCCGTTCGACAAGCGACAGATGATCTCGAGACGGTCCAAGTGACAAAATATCGGTGGTCGACCGCTTCTTCACGACCGACCGCTGCGCTCGACCTTTCGGGCTTGGTGCTCGTTTGCTCCATGCCGCCTCCTGGCGCCTTGCGTCTTTAGTGAGCCGGCCAAAAGGGAAAATTCCCTGCCTATCAACAAGACGACAACCCTCCTGCTCGCGGCAGAGCATCCGTCGTCTTGCGTGGGCCCCAAACTTTTGCGATCTATTGGCGTCTTGGTCGGACATGGATGACAATGACACTGACAAGGACACTGGAGCTGCGTCTGGCGCTTTTGGGGTCACTAGACCAGACGTTGGCACGTCGGTGCTTCTCGTTCTCCTCGTTCTACGTTGCGCGTACGTACCTGGCCGTGCGCCACGATTCTCATATTCACCGTCGCGCCGTCATGACAGTCACTCGGGCGTCCTACGTCACAAGGTGTTAACACCAATATGACTAGTATCCTCATAGACAATGACAAGACTGACGAGAGAACGGACACGCTTTGTGCTGGATTAGGGTTTAGGTAAGGGACGAATAGGTCAACGCGAACGCAGCTTCGGTCGCTGCGCCTCGTGCGCTTTATGTTTTGTGTGGCATAGATAGTAGTGTAGGACTTGTTAAAACTCGGGGTCCCACTCGGTCACGGAAATGTTCGAGTCGCGGGCCGAGCCGTAGCTGAGGCAGCTGAAGCGCGGCGACCCGTACTCCATGTCGTCTTCGAACGGCTTGCTGCTGGTGGCACTCAGTGCGGCCGCCGCCGAATTGAGCCCCGCCGACGTACTGCTCGTACTTGGCTTGGTGCCCTTGTCCGAGAGAAGCGAGTTGGTCGAGCTGGCGCGGGACCGGAACGGCGCGAGGTCCTCAATCTCAAAGTCCGAGTCGTCCATGTGCAGGCTCATGCGTTCAAAAAACTTGCCGCGCTCCGCAAACGACTCGCGGCCAGCCTTCATCGAGAACGAGCTCATGCGCCCGCCTTCCTCGTACGCCGTCGCAAAGGCCTCTTCTTGCTCGATCGTGAACGTCACGTGGTACTGCGCCTTGAGGTGCTCGACCTGCATCTCGGCGATCGCGAGCGCTTCGTCGAGCTCGGCGAGCTCGGCCTCCTTCTCGGCCATGAGCGAAATCAGCGACTTGATCTGCTTTTGCTTGTTTTCGATGCTCTTGAGCTGCATTTCCGTCTCTGTCTCGAGGTGCGACTGCTGCTCGTGCGCGAGCTTGAGCGCTGTCGACATCTCCGTGTAGCGCTCTTCCAGCACCTTGACTTCGGCTTGGAGCGCTTCGATCTCGGCCGCGCACACAGCGCGAACCGCCTCTTCACGGCGATCGAGCTCGACGAGCAGGTCGTCGACTTCCTGCTGCTTGGCGCAGAGCGAGTTGAAGAGGAACATCTCCATCTTGGCCATGTCCGGGTTGGCCAACAACATCGACGTGGTCTGCGGGTTTGCAGCCACCAGCATCGTCGACGTCGGTGCCGGCTTGTCGAGACTCGGGTTGGTTTTGGCCGCCAGCTTCTTGGACAAGTGCTCGATCGTCTCGGTTTTGCCGAGGACTTCGGCGCGCAGCGCGTTTACGTCGCACGCGCGCTCGTACAGCTCCGTCTTGAGGTCATGCAGCTCTTCGTCGCGCTTCTTGAGGATGTGCTGGAGATGGACCGTCGATGTCGACTCGGCGCTTTTGAGGACATCGTCTTCGAAGCGAACCCTCTTGACGCACTCGTCGGCCGGCATCGGGTTGATCGTCGGCGCCAGCGCGTCTTCGAGCTGCCGCCGCAGGTCCTCGATCGTCGCCTCCAGCGTCGAAAGCTCGGCTTCCTGCGCTGCGATCTTGGTCTTGGCTGCCGTCAGCGCGTCCGAGGCAGCGGCATCGGTGCTCGACGTCTTGGAGAGCGCAACGATCCGGGCCTTCAACGATGCAATCTCGTCTTGGGCCTTGGTCGACGCGGCCCGGAGCTGCGTCGCGTGGGCTTGTGTCGCGGTCTCGAGTGCCTGCGTGAGCTCCGCCACATGGTTGGCCTCGTTGCTGTCGCTCGTCGCAGAGACCAGCGCGGCGCGGGCCGCCGAGAGGTCCTTCTCCCGCGCCGCGACCGCACTCGTGAGCTGGGCCACATGTTCGTGGAGCGTTGCCACCTCCGCCTCGAGCTGCGTCACGGCCGTGTGCGCCTCCGTAAGCTGCGACGTCTTGTCCTTGAGCAGCACCAGCGTCGCATCGTGGGCCGCGTTGGCCGCCGCGTCGTTGGTCTGCGCGAGACGCTGGATCTGCGACTCGAGGTCCATCACGTCGGCATCGCGCTCCATCGCGGTCTGAAGCGCCATTTCGAGCTGGCTCTGCTGGGTCTTGGCTTCCTCTGCAAGCGCGTCCATGGCACGGCTCTGGTCGCGGAGCTGCGCCTGGAGCTCTGCAATCGTATCCAAGAGCTTGGTTTTCGAAGCGACGTTCTCCGGGTGCTCCTCGAACGCACGGATACCGATGGTCTTGATGTCGTGCCGCAGCTGCTGCGCAAAGTTGGCTTGCACTTGCGCATTCGACTTTTCAAATCGGTTGACAAGCGCTGCGACGCGCGTGGCCTTGGCGCGCGCTTCCTCCGAGAGCTCACTGCTTGCCGATGCCGTGTCGGCTTCGTCTTCGCGCAGAATCTCCTTGAGGTGCCAAATGATGCGCTGGGCAAAGAGGTTGACACTGGACGGCCGCTTGGGTTCGTACGTCTCGAGCCGGGACAGAAGCGCATGCTTCTCCTTCTCAAGACGCGCGACCGTCGCCTCTAATGACGCGTGCGCGGCCTCAAACTGCGTCTGCCACGTCGCATCGTTGGCCACAACTTCGAGCTTGAGCGCCTCGGTGGCGGCGTTGGCCGTCATCACTTGGTCAGACAGCGACACGCAGCGCGCCTCCTTCTCGACGACCGACGCCTCCAGCGCCGCAATCTTGGCGGCAAAGTCGGCTTCCATGGTCCGCAGCCGCTCCTGCAGCGCGTTACGATCGCGCTCGAGGACGTCGAGGCGTCTCGTGTCGGACGAGGTTGCCTCTTTTTGGTACTGGTACCCGCGCAGCGGCAGGTAGCCTTCGTCCGACTCGGACCCGCCGTACGAGTCGCCGCTACCGGTGCTGCGGCCCATCAAACTCACTTTGGCCTGCGGCGACGCGACCTCCGAGAGCTTTGGGTCGGCAAAGGACGGCTTGCTCCGAGGGCCGAGCGACGACGACGAGACGGAGATGAGCTTGTCCTTGGTCGCTTTGCCAAAGATCTTGGACCCGAGGTGCGTGTATACGTAGTCGCCGCCCTCCTTCCAGTTGCCGTCCGATGTCTTCTTGGGCGTGTCGAGGAACGTCGCCGACCGCTGCTGCACCATGCTCTGGCTCGACGTCTTGGTCGGTGCTGTCGTCGCCTTGCGCGACTTGGCGTCGACGGTCGTTTGCCGAAAGATCTCGCGGCTGTTGGCGCGCGGCTTTTGCGGCTGCCCGTACGGCGACGGCGGGCCATATTGGTTCAAGACGCTGCCCTTGGCGTGGTTCATAATGCTCTCAATGTCCTCGTCGTCATTCATACGCTATACCGCATGAGTTCTGTCGCGACAAGAACGAAGGAGGGTGTACCTTGCCATCGCCGTAGGCACTCGACGACCCGAGCATGTCGAGCTCGTCGGTCGAGAGCGCATCGAGCGAGCAGAGCGCGTCGCGGGCGTTGATGGCAGTCTCACGCGACGCATAGTCGGGGATGTGGTCGTCGTCGTCGTCATCGTCAAAGGCGGCCATGCCGTTGCTGCGTGCCGGCGGTCGGGCGGGCTTGGCCGGCGGTCCGCGCATGCTCGGGCCGAGATTCGATCTGGAAAAAAACGTGGGCATGTTGTAACGGGTCGGCGCGGTCGGCTGTGGCGCACTGCGATCGCGGCCGAGCCGCGCGCCTTCGTCGTCGCTGTTGGCGTTGCGCTCGACCGAGAGGCGCCGGCGCTTGTCTTCGATCATCGAGCTGTTGTTGTTGGAGCGGTGCGACAGAATGTCCTTGGCGCTCTTCTCCAGATTCTCGATGAGATGCATATCCCGAAGAGCATTTGCATTGTTGTCTTGACGACATGCTTCGCTAAGGTCACTTACGAGTTTGTAGAGCTGCTCCTCGCGGGCACTGTGCAGGTACGGCGCCGGCCCGCGCAGGCTATTGCTGCGGCTTGCGGCGCCTCGATCGCCTGGTCGGCCGCCCGTCATCTTGGGAATTAGGATGCACTGGCCTTACGCCTTGTTTCGCCCGGATACCGCGCCATAGATTGGGTATTTGCGCCTAATTAGGACCTGTCGTATCCGGATGTTTCGGTTTTCTAGCGCCAGACGCGGGAGAGACTGCGCACAAGCGCACTGGCCCGCATTAGCTAATGCGCTTCGATTAGGACTTTGCCGTTCGCGACAAGGACATGGACGGGACCGCGTCGCCGTGGTAGAGCGCCCATACCTGCAGCCACAACGCTCGTTACTGCAGCCCACGTGTAATACTTGGCCATCGACGGCGACGGGGACATCGCTATCGATCATGGGCGGCAGAACGAGAGATCGCGCGCCGTGGGACATGCGGCGACGTCGACGACGACACTGGAAGGGTCGCCAGCGGCGGGTTCTTTGTTGGTGGTGGTTGTGAGGAGCAGGCACCATGCTATCAGCCTCGCCCACGCCGGAGCCTTCAATGAGGATGACCAGTGCAGGGCGGGAGGATGGTCGCTGAACCGTGGGTTCCATTTGCCTACGGATGCGAGGGATGCGTTGTGGGCGTGCCACGTGTGGGTTCGAATCGAAGTAGCCGGGACCGAAGTGTTGAATGCGAAGTTCGAAGTGGTTGGTGGCCACGGCGCGTTGTATTAAAATAGAGTGGTGTCTCTTTCGATTTGTATGCAATACAATGGATGTGCCATTCGAAAGAATCGCGGCCCAAAAACACGGTTGGCGGCGCCAGGACCCGAAGGACCGCCGTCGAGAGCATGATCTGCGAGGCCGACGGACGACACATGGACGACGAGAGCGAGACGATGCTGCCGCCAGAGACCTCTGCGTCGCACCTCGCCGTGGGCATGTACATGGCGCTCTGGCCTAAGATCGAAAAGTGCGACGGCTACGTCGGCATGCTCTTGGACACGCAAGAGAGCTTACAGGAGAAGATCGCCGAGCTCATGGGCCTTCTGGATGGCGGCGCCGACACCACGTCGCCGCTCGTCGGGTATGCGGCGCGCCTCAAGCAGTTTCCGTCGCGCGTCCAAGCGCTGCAAGCGAAGCTCGAGGGCATCCGCGCGCTCCTGGCCTCGCTTCGAAAACCCGACGTGGTCATACCAGAGCCGCCCAAGGCTGCACCGCCCGTTGTGGTGGCCGCCATCAATGACGAAGAGGATGAGCGCGAGGCGTCGGCGCCAGCCCACAACGTCGCGACAGAGGATGTTGCGCCGCAGTAACGAATGGCCGGCCCTGCCTGTCCCGTACTCTTCCACGACTATACCCAGAGTCGCTGTGACTCGAATATATCGTCGTTTTCCTACTGTCCTGTTGAGCCGCCGGCGCGATGGCCGAGCCGGCGACAATCCACGGTGCCCTCGGAGCAACCCGAGTGATCGCGACCAAGCCACCGGGGCTACCTGCTGCAGGAACCGCGTCGTCTATTGACTCTTAGTAGAACTCGTTTGATGGCTCATGGTTTGCCGCGTGTTCCATGCACTAGCACAAAGAAGGGTCAGTAGACGGCTCGAAGAATTCGCCGGGCTGTACCTGAGGTCCTCGGTCGAGACGTTGGGCCTTTGGTTCCGGAGCTGCGGCGGCAGTAGCGACCGCGTCTTGACCTTGGCGTTCTTTGTTGGCGCTGCTACCGTTGGCTCGTCGAGCGCGCGCTTGGTCGGCTTGGGTGTCTGGCGCTGGGCGAGGAAGCTCGGCCCCGCAGAGACGCTCGACGGCTTGACCGTTCCCGCAAAGAGATCGTCGGCCGATGGAAGCGCGATGGGCTTGGCCGTGCATGGCGCAGCGACGGCGGCGGCTGGCGCGACGACGACTGGCGTCTCAACGTCCGAGTCGGAGCTGTCCGAGTAGTCGGCGACGAGCGACATATTGGGCGGTCGGTCGCAAATGGCACAATTTTATTCCGAATGTTTGTCATATCTTGATTTGAGTATTCAGCCGCTAATGCGAGCACCCGCCCAGCCAAACGCCCAGGCGTGTGAGGCTCAACATGCAGCTTCACCGGAGGTCAACGACAACCATGGCCGAGCGCATGCCAATGCCGGCCTGCCATGACCTCTTGGTACTCGAAGAGAAGTGCATTCAACTCCTGCTCACTCCACAAACGACTGCGTCGAGCAGTTTCTACTTGCTTGGGTGATGCACCGACGCTGGTTCCCCAATAAGAACTATTACCGGAGTGCTGCGAGCGCATGAGAAATGAACTCCGAGAACATGCAACGCAGCATGTTGGCGGCTAGTCGACGCGCACGCAGTGGTGCTAGTCGTGGTGCACGAGCAAGAATGCTCGACGAAAGCAACCCGACGCAACGCTTGGGGAAGGAGCGTTCTCGCACCCATTCCAAACCAAAACTAGAACCCTTACTAGTACTGATTTGGACCAGCAACAAGTCGCCGGTTCCAACGAGCCGCCATTCGCGACGTCTTCATTCCAGCGCCATCGTACTCCAGATAGTCCCAGAGCCATAGCAATAACAACTACGGCTACCCATTCACTCCACCGTGTGTGCAATTCTCATAGGTCACCACCAGCACTACAATACTGTAGCTAGACTCCACTACGCTCCAGAATCTGCAGGGCCGTCGCCTGCTAACAGTAACAGGAATATGGGCTCGACTCCAACCCGCTCGGTTTCCTGCAGCAAGCACCTTGGACAGCTTCTGAATCTAGTCCCTTTCTCAGTGCAACGACGAATTGTCCACTGAGGGACTCTGAGCAAGGCCGTGGTAGCATGGTCGTTCTATCGTAGTAGCAGCGAGCTGGTGAGCGTCAGGGTGAGCGTCTTGGCGCGACGTATCCGTTCATGCGTATCATCCGGATAAACCTGCCACAAATAGATTTTTCGGCGCGGCGTCGAAATTGGTTGGCTGCGGCTTTCGAGGTTGGCGTAGCAAATGCATAAGTTTCGGAAGGTTTTCGCATTCTCCAAGATGGCCAAGGACACGCCGAGCACGCAAGCGCCGCCCCGCGGCCAGCCCGTGAGCAACCGGCCGTGGAAGAAGACGCAGACGCAGCGCAAGTCGATGATGACGTATAAGGCGACCAAGACGCTGAGCACGACGTGGGACGAGAAGATGGCGATGAAGGCCAAGAAGAAGGAGATGAAGGACCTCGAGCACGAGATTGCGGCGCGCAAGAAGCAGGAGCGCCTCGACAAGAAGATTGCGCGCGAAGAAAAGGAGAAGCGGCGAATGGCCAACGAAATGAAGTCGTCGACGGTCCAGCAGATCTCCAAGACGCACAAGCTCAAGACCATGTCCAAGAAGCAGCTCCGCCAGATCCGCAAGACGCGCATGAACAAGAACGGCGTCGTCGAGTACGTGCCCATTTACACCAAGTAGTAGAACGAACCTCCTCTAATCTATGCGTATACCTCTCAACTTGTCCAGTGTACCTCGAGACGCCCAAGAGACATTAGCCTCGCGGTGGACACTGCCATGTCGCTTGCCCTCGCTATCGCTGCTGCCACGTTGCAGGTAGCTTGCAAGCATGTCCCGCACCATGGCGGCAGGTCAGGGCGCATGTGGCAGGCCCAGTCGACCCGGCCATGACCATCTCGCAGGCACCAATCACCTTGCGCATCCGGATAACACTGGATGCTGATTGGGCGACACATTGTGGGCCAGCAATATCTCGCCAGATCCAATCCTGCAAGATGGCCTTGGCGAACCCGCAGACGCTCGCGCTGAGCAGCACGGTGGTGACGCACTTCAAGCAAGATGCGACGCTGCAAATGACACGCGAAGACCAGGACTACGAATATGTCATGGACTGGTACCATTCTCGTTGAGCATGGCACGCATCCTCACGGCCTCGCCATATAGCAAGACAACTGCGTCCAAGGACCATGTCATCTTGGCGCTCTCGGACAAGACGCTCCAGGCGCGCAGCCGATCGACGCTGACGTGCGACCGCGTCATTGCCGCGCACAATGCATCGATCAACGAAGTCTGCGTGTCCGAGACGTCGCCGTGGTGCGTTCTCTCGGGCTCGAACGACGGCACGATGAAGCTATGGGATTTGCGCACCGACCAAGGACCAGCTCAGAGCATCCGCGTCGGCAGCGAAGTGTGGACGTGCTCCATGGGCTGCGGCGACACGCTCGTTGTGTGCGGCACGAACGACCGGGCGGTCTTTTACGACACGCGGACCGCGCGCAAGGTCACCAGTCGTCGCTGATGACACGTCAGGCTGACTTGTCTCTCTTGTCGTCTATAGCTCGGCGAGTATGGCGAGTCGCACATGGACAACGTGACGCGCGTCCGCTTCCACCCGCTGCGCCGGTCCGAAGTCGTCACGGCGTCCGAAGACGGCGTCGTGTGCCTCTTTGACTGCACGATCGCCGACGAAGACGACGCGATCATTTCCATCATCAACGTCGAGAGCGCGGTGACGCAGTTCGCGTTCTTTGGCCACGAGCTGCACAATATGGCTTTCCTCACTGGCTCCGAGACGCTGGACCTCTGGAACATTACGACGGCCCAGCGCCTTGCGCATTTCCCGCAGATCCGTGACGCGTGCAACGCACTCCACGTACACCGGTCTCGTTTGTCTGTATATATTGTCTTATTGAACTTGGTAGATGCCCACCGAGTATTTAATCGACTGCAAGTACGATGCTACGAGCGACCAGCTGCACCTGGTGACGGGCGACCATGCCGGCACGGTCAACATAGCGACGCTCGGCGAGTCGTCGCTCACGCCGCAGGCCAAGCTCGTCGGCGGCCACAAGACGGCGGTTCGCTGCATTGACTGGGACGACAACATGCTTCTCACGGGCGGCGAAGACTCGCGTCTGTGCAAGTGGTCGGCCTCGTCAGGACTTCAACAACAAGCAACCCGAGGCATCCGAGCGTCCGTAGAGCGCGACGTGAGCGGCCTCAAGAAGGCACGAAACAGCTCCCGCCCGTACTAGATGACGACGCAACAATAGACCCGAGTTTCGTGTCGGCCTTATAGTGCTAGTGACGTCGGCGGGGGTAGAGCTAAGTGTACTGGACCTTGCGAAGGAAGATATCATGATGCGTGTGGTCCGTAAAGGTATAATTGTATAGGATATATCCAAAATGTCGATATCTATCGTTCGAGCCGAGCACAGTGTACGCTCCTGTCGCGATTCGAGCTCTTCGTGGCCTGAATGACGCGACGGCGTCGAAAGCGGCGGCTCCGAGCTCGTGTGTGACAAACTACAGTATCGTGGCCGAGTGGCTCT